>NC_041381.1:298335039-298395583 GCF_002162155.2 Triticum dicoccoides
GTGGCGGCGGCGGGCTGTGGTGGTGGTGGTGGCGATGTGGCGGCGGGGGCGGCGGCTTTATAGGGGGCGGGGCGGGGCTGGCTTGGGCGATGGGGCGCCCGTGGGTGGAGTCCGGCTCGGACTTCGCCCTCGGCGTCTGTGCCGTGCACGACGCGCACGCAGGGAAGGCGGCGGCGGCGGCTGGCTGGGCCGGCCTGCTCGGCTGGGCCTTTGGCCCAGTCGGGCGCGAGATTTTTTTTAAAGCATTCCATCGAAGAAAATTCCTAGAAAAATAAATAAAAATCTAAAAATTCCAAAACAAGTTTTCTCCGTCTAAATAAAATATTTAGAACAAGATGAACTTTCTTGGCCCCAAAAATGCAATTTTAAAATATGCAACATTTTTCTAGGAGCAATAAAATCCCGAAATAAATTCAAATAAAATCCCAAAAAATGATTTTAACATTTTTCCTTCGATATTTCAATTATTTTGGAGAAGTCATATTATCTCCCCTCATTTATTATTTTAAAATGAAATATTTTCCGGAGAGAAAATAATTAAAATCCAATCCTCGTCTTCACTATTTGATAAGAATTTCAAATATGAAAATAGGAAAATCCCCAACTCTCTCCGAAGGTCCTTGAGCTGCTTAGGATTTCGAGGATTGCAAACGAGAAAGCAATAAAATATGATATGCATGGATGATCTATGTATAACATGCCAAATTGGAAATTTTGGATGTTACAAGGTTTGGGCCACCTTGCGGTGTAATAACCTACTCCTGCTTTGTGGTGGATTGGCCTCGAGGTGGGCTGAGGATGAACTAGTACAATGGGAGAACAACCTCAGGAGGTGTGTTCTTGTGTTGGTGTGAGTTGGTGAGGGAGGAGTGGATCCGACCCCCCTCTATGGTGGTCGCTAGGCTATACTAATAGTGGCCTTGGTCCTCTTCCCCCAAAATGTAGGCGGGAAGGGATCCCACAACGACCAAATTCAAAGGGAGACAACTAGTACATCTTATCCTGACGAAAGGTGGTCTTCGCTTGCAAAGTCTCTGGTCATGATGCTATAGTGGGCTCGGCGATGACATCTGTCCTGCCGTCCTAGCGGTCTTGGTCTTGTTGCATGGAAATAGAAACCATTGGCTGACTCCTCGGGACTCCGCGCCTGCGCTTGCCTCTTTAGCACCAAAGAGGAAACTATTGTACTGCGACCACTGGCGCCCACATGGCCTTGGTCGTCATGGCTCACGTCATTCGAACCTCACGAGGTGACGGCGTGCATAGAAATCTCCGCTCCTCACGAGACAGCCTAAGGAGGCCACTCCTTCTGGAGGTCTTGGCGTCGTCCGCCTCGCGAGGCATGGCCCCTCGCGAGGGTCTTGTGTTGTTGATGATGAAGGTGGGCCATACCAGGCCTTTGATGAAGCCACGCCATAGGCCGCAAGCAGGCAAATCTGGGTACCCCTGAAGGAAATATGCCCTAGAGGCAATAAAAAAGTTATTATTTATTTCCTTATATCATGGTAAATGTTTATTATTCATGCTAGAATTGTATTAACCGGAAACATGATACATGTGTGAATACATAGACAAATAGAGAGTCACTAGTATGCCTCTACTTGACTAGCTTGTTGATCAAAGATGATTATGTTTCCTAGCCATTGACATGGGTTGTCATTTGATTAACGGGATCACATCATTAGAAGAATGATGTGATTGACATGACCCATTCCGTTAGCTTAGCACTCGATCGTTTAGTATGTTGCTATTGCTTTCTTCATGACTTATACATGTTCCTATGACTATGAGATTATGCAACTCCCGTTTACCGGAGGAACACTTTGTGTGCTACCAAACGTCACAACGTAACTTGGTGATTATAAAGGTGCTCTACAGGTGTCTCCGAAGGTACATGTTGGGTTGGCGTATTTCGAGATTAGGATTTGTCACTCCGATTGTCGGAGAGGTATCTTTGGGCCCTCTCGGTAATGCACATCACTTAAGCCTTGCAAGCATTGCAACTAATGAGTTAGTTGCGGGATGATATATTACAGTACGAGTACAGAGACTTGCCGGTAATGAGATTGAACTAGGTATTGAGATACTGACGATCGAATCTCGGGCAAGTAATATACCGATGACAAAGGGAACAACGCATGTTGTTATGCGGTCTGAGTGATAAAAGATCTTTGTAGAATATGTGGGAGCCAATATGAGCATCCAGGTTCCGCTATTGGTTATTGACCAGAGACGTGTCTCGGTCATGTTTACATAGTTCTCGAACCCGTAGGGTCCGCACGCTTAACGTTACGATGATAGTTATATTATGAGTTTTTGATGTACCGAAGGTTGATCGGAGTCCCGGATGTGATCTCGGACATGACGAGGAGTCTCGAAATGGTCGAGACATGAAGATTGATATATTGGAAGCCTATGTTTGGATATCGGAAGTGTTCCGGGTGAAATCGGGATTTTACTGGAGTACCGGGAGGTTACCGGAACCCCCCGAGAACTTAATGGGCCGTAGTGGGCCTAGGTGGAAGAGAGGAGAGGCGGCTAGGGCTGGGCCGCGCGCCCCTCCCCCCAGTCCGAATAGGACAAGGAGAGGGGGGCAACGGCCCCCTTCCTTTTTCTCCTCCACTCCTTCCCCCTCCCAAGTCCTAATCCAACTAGGAAAGGGGGGGGGGGACTCCTACTCCCGGTGGGAGTAGGACTCCTCCCGGTGCGCCCTCTCCCCGGTCGGCCGCACCCCCCTTGCTCCTTTATATACGGGGGCAGGGGGGCACCCTAGATACAGAACAATTGATCGTTTGATCATTTAGCCGTGTGCGGTGTCCCCCTCCACCATAGTCCACCTAGATAATACTGTAGCGGTGCTTAGGCGAAGCCCTGCGTCGGTATAGCATCATCATCGTCACCACGCCGTCATGCTGATGAAACTCTCCCTCAACACTCGGCTGGATTGGAGTTTGAGGGACGTCATCGGGCTGAACGTGTGCTGAACTCGGAAGTGTCGTACGTTCGGTACTTGATTGGTCGGATCGTGAAGACGTACGACTACATCAACCGCATTATGCTAAATGCTTCCGCTTTCGGTCTACGAGGGTACGTGGACAACACTCTCCCCTCTCGTTGCTATGCATCACCATGATCTTGCGTGTGCGTAGGATTTTTTTTTTGAAATTACTACATTCCCCAACAGTCGCATCCGAGCCAGGTTTTATGCGTAGATGTCATATGCACGAGTAGAACACAAGTGAGTTGTGGGCGATATAAGTCATACTGCTTACCAGCATGTCATACTTTGGTTCGGCGGTATTGTTGGATGAAGCGGCTTGGACCGACATTACGCGTACGCTTACGCGAGACTGGTTGTACCGACGTGCTTTGCACATAGGTGGCTGGCGGGTGTCAGTTTCTCCAACTTTAGTTGAACCGAGTGTGGCTACGCCCGGTCCTTGCGAAGGTTAAAACAGCACCAACTCGACAAACTATCGTTGTGTTTTTTATGCGTAGGTAAGAACAATTCTTGCTAAGCCCATAGCAGCCACGTAAAACTTGCAACAACAAAGTAGAGGACGTCTAACTTGTTTTTGCAGGGCATGTTGTGATGTGATATGGTCAAGACATGATGCTAAATTTTATTGTATGAGATGATCATGTTTTGTAACCGAGTTATCGGCAACTGGCAGTCGCCATATGGTTGTCGGTTTACTGTATGCAATGCAATCGCCCTGTAATGCTTTACTTTATCACTAAGCGGTAGATATAGTCGTAGAAGCATAAGATTGCGAGATGACAACGATGCTACGATGGAGATCAAAGTGTCGCGCCGGTGACGATGGTGATCATGACAGTGCTACGGAGATGGAGATCACAAGCAGAAGATGATGATGGCCATATCATATCACTTATATTGATTGCATGTGATGTTTATCTTTTTATGCATCTTATCTTGCTTTGATTGACGGTAGCATTATAAGATGATCCCTCACTAAATTATCAAAGTATAAGTGTTCTCCCTGAGTATGCACCATTGCGAAAGTTCTTCGTACTGAGACACCACGCGATGATCGGGTGTGATAGGCTCTACGTTCAAATACAATGGGTGCAAAGCAGTTGCACACGCGGAATACTTAGGTTAAAATTGACAAGCCTAGCATATAACAGATATGGCCTCGGAACACGGAGACCGAAAGGTCGAGCGTGAATCATATAGTAGACATGATCAACATAGTGATGTTCACCATCGAAACTACTCCAACTCACGTGATGATCGGACATGGTTTAGTTGATTTGGATCACGTGATCACTTAGAGGATTAGAGGGATGTCTATCTAAGTGGGAGTTCTTAAGTAATATGATTAATTGAACTTAAATTTATCATGAACTTAGTACCTGATAGTATCTTGCTTGTCTATGTTGATTGTAGATAGATGGCCCATGCTGTTGTTCCGTTGAATTTTAATGTGTTCCTTGAGAAAGCAAAGTTGAAAGATGATGGTAGAAATTACATGGACTGGGTCCATAACTTGAGGATTATCCTCATTGCTGCATAGAAGAATTACGTCCTGAAAGCACCGCTAGGTGCCAGGCCTGCTGCAGGAGCAACACCAGATGTTATGAACGTCTGGCAAAGCAAAGCTGGTGACTACTCGATAGTTCAGTGTGCCATGCTTTATGGCTTAGAACCGGGACTTCAACGACGTTTTGAACGTCATGGAGCATATGAGATGTTCCAGGAGTTGAAGTTAATATTTCAAGCAAATGCCCGGATTGAGAGATATGAAGTCTCCAATAAGTTCTATAGCTGCAAGATGGAGGAGAATATTTCTGTCAGTGAGCATATACTCAAAATGTCTGGGTATAATAATCACTTGATTCAACTGGGAGTTAATCTTCCGGATGATAGCGTCATTGACAGAATTCTCCAATCACTGCCACCAAGCTACAAGAGCTTCATGATGAACTATAATATGCAAGGGATGGATAAGACAATTCCCGAGCTCTTCGCAATGCTAAAGGCTACGGAGGTAGAAATCAAGAAGGAGCATCAAGTGTTGATGGTCAATAAGACCACCAGTTTCAAGAAAAAGGGCAAAGGGAAGAAGAAGGGGAACTTCAAGAAGAATAGCAAGCAAGTTGCTGTTCATGAGAAGAAACCCAAATCTAGACCTAAGCCTGAGACTGAGTGCTTCTACTACAAGCAGACTGGTCACTGGAAACGAAACTACCCCAAGTATTTGGCGGATAAGAAGGATGGCAAGGTGAACAAAGGTATATGTGATATACATGTTATTGATGTGTACCTTACTAATGCCCGCAGTAGCACCTGGGTATTTGATACTGGTTCTGTTGCTAATATTTGCAACTCGAAACAGGGGCTACGGATTAAGCGAAGATTGGCTAAAGGACGAGGTAACGATGCACGTGGGAAATGGTTCCAACGTCGATGTGATCGCGGTCGGCACGCTACCTCTACATCTACGTTCGGGATTAGTATTAGACCTAAATAATTGTTATTTGGTGCCAGCTTGAGCATGAACATTATATCTGGATCTTGTTTGATGCGAGACAGTTATTCATTTAAATCAGAGAATAATGGTTGTTCTATTTATATGAGTAATATCTTTTGTGGTCATGTACCCTTGAAGAGTGGTCTATTTTTATTGAATCTCGATAATAGTGATACACATATCCATAATGTTGAAGCCAAAAGATGCAGAGATGATAATGATAGTGCAACTTATTTGTGGCACTACCGTTTAGGTCATATCGGTGTAAAGCGCATGAAGAAACTCCATACTGATGGACTTTTGGAACCACTTGATTATGAATCACTTGGTACTTGCGAACCGTGCCTCATGGGCAAGATGACTAAAACGCCGTTCTTCGGAACTATGGAGAGAGCAACAGATTTGTTGGAAATCATACATACAGATGTATGTGGTCCAATGAATGTTGAGGCTCGTGCGGATATCGTTATTTTCTCACCTTCATAGATGATTTAAGCAGATATGGGTATATCTAATTAATGAAACATAAGTCTGAAACTTTTGAAAAGTTCAAAGAATTTCAGAATGAGGTTGAAAATCACCGTAACAAGAAAATAAAGTTTCTACGATCTGATCGTGGAGGAGAATATTTGAGTTACGAGTTTGGTCTACATTTGAAACAATGCGGAATAGTTTCGCAACTCACGCCACCCGGAACACCACAATGTAATGGTGTGTCCGAACGTCGTAATCATACTTTACTTGATATGGTGTGATCTATGATGTCTCTTACTTATTTACCACTATCGTTTTGGGGTTATGCTTTAGAGACGGCTACATTCACGTAAAATAGGACACCATCAAAATCCGTTGAGACGACGCCTTATGAACTATGGTTTGGCAAGAAACCAAATTTGTCGTTTCTTAAAGTTTGGGGCTGTGATGCTTATGTGAAAAAGCTTCAACCTGATAAGCTCGATCCCAAATCGGAGAAATGTGTCTTCATAGGATACCCAATGGAGACTGTTGGGTACACCTTCTATCACAAATCCGAAGGCAAGACTTTTGTTGCTAAATTCAGAGTTTTCTAGAGAAGGAGTTTATCTCGAAACAAGTGAGTGGAAGGAAAGTAGAACTTGATGAGGTAATTGTACCTACTCCCTTATTGGAAAGTAGTTCATCGCAAAAACCGGTTTCTGCGACACCTACACCAATTAGTGAGGAAGTTAATGATGATGATCATGAACCTTCAGATCAAGTTGTTACTGAACCTCGTAGGTCAACCAGAGTAAGATCCGCACCAGAGTGGTACGGTAATCCTGTTCTGGAAGTTATGTTACTGGACCATGACGAACCTACGAACTATGAAGAAGCGATGGTGAGCCCAGATTCCGCAAAATGGCTTGAGGCCATGAAATCTGAGATGGGATCCATGTATGAGAACAAAGTGTGGACTTTGGTTGACTTGCTCGATGATCGGCAAGCAATTGAGAATAAATGGATCTTCAAGAAGAAGACTGACGCTGACGGTAATGTTACTGTCTACAAAGCTCTACTTGTCGCAAAAGGTTTTTGACAAGTTCAAGGGATTGACTACGATGAGACCTTCTCACCCGTAGCGATGCTTAAGTTTGTCCGAATCATGTTAGCAATTGCCGCATTTTATGATTATAAAATTTGGCAAATGGATGTCAAAACTGCATTCCTGAATGGATTTCTGGAAGAAGAGTTGTATATGATGAAACCAGAAGGTTTTGTCGATCCAAAGGGAGCTAACAAAGTGTGCAAGCTCCAGCGATCCATTTATGGACTGGTGCAAGCCTCTCGGAGTTCGAATAAACGCTTTGATAGTGTGATCAAAGCATTTGGTTTTGTACAGACTATTGGAGAAGCCTGCATTTACAAGAAAGTGAGTGGGAGCTCTGTAGCATTTCTGATATTATATGTGGATGACACTTTGCTGATTGGAAATGATATAGAATTTCTAGATAGCATAAAGGGATACTTGAATAAGAGTTTTTCAATGAAAGACCTCGGTGAAGCTACTTACATATTGGGCATCAAGATCTATAGAGATAGATCAAAACGCTTAATTGGACTTTCACAAAGTTACATACCTTGACAAAGTTTTGAAGAAGTTCAAAATGGATCAAGCAAAGAAAGGGTTCTTGCCTGTGTTACAAGGTGTGAAGTTGAGTAAGACTCAATGCCCGGCCACTGCAGAAGATAGAGAGAAGATGAAAGATTTTCCCTATGCTTCAGCCATAGGCTCTATCATGTATGCAATGCTATGTACCAGACCTGATGTGTGCCTTGCTATAAGTCTAGCAGGGAGGTACCAAAGTAATCAAGGAGTGGATCACTGGACAACGGTCAAGAACATCCTGAAATACCTAAAAAGGACTAAGGATGTGTTTCTCGTTTATGGAGGCGAAAAAGAGCTCATCGTAAATGGTTACGTTGATGCAAGCTTTAACACTGATCCAGACAATTCTAAATTGCAAAGATACGTGTTTACATTGAATGGTGGAGCTGTCAGTTGGTGCAGTTCTAAACAAAGCGTCATGGCGGGATCTACATGTGAAGCGGAGTAATGGCTGCTTCGGAAGCAGCAAATGAAGGAGTCTGGATGAAGGAGTTCATATCTGATCTAGGTGTCATACCTAGTGCATCGGGACCAATGAAAATCTTTTGTGACAATACTAGTGCAATTGCCTTGGCGAAGGAATCCAGATTTCAAAAGAGAACCAAGCACATCAAGAGATGCTTCAATTCCATCCGGGATCTAGTCCAGGTGGGAGACATAGAAATTTGCAAGATACATACGGATCTGAATGTTGCAGACCCGTTGACTAAGCCTCTTCCACGAGCAAAACATGATCAACACCAAGACTCCATGGGTGTTAGAATCATTACTATGTAATCTATATTATTGACACTAGTGCAAGTGGGAGACTGAAGGAAATATGCCCTAGAGGCAATAATAAAGTTATTATTTATTTCCTTATATCATGGTAAATGTTTATTATTCATGCTAGAATTGTATTAACCGGAAACATGATACATGTGTGAATACATAGACAAACAAAGAGTCACTAGTATGCCTCTACTTGACTAGCTCGTTGATCAAAGATGGTTATGTTTCCTAGCCATTTACATGGGTTGTCATTTGATTAACGGGATCACATCATTAGAAGAATGATGTGATTGACATGACCCATTCCGTTAGCTTAGCACTCGATCATTTAGTATGTTGCTATTGCTTTCTTCATGACTTATACATGTTCCTATGACTATGAGATTATGCAACTCCCGTTTACCGGAGGAACACTTTGTATGCTACCAAACGTCACAACGTAACTGGGTGATTATAAAAGTGCTCTACAGGTGTCTCCGAAGGTACATGTTGGGTTGGCGTATTTCGAGATTAGGATTTGTCACTCCGATTGTTGGAGAGGTATCTCTGGGTCCTCTCGGTAATGCACATCACTTAAGCCTTGCAAGCATTTCAACTAATGAGTTAGTTGAGGGATGATGTATTACATTACGAGTAAAGAGACTTGCCAGTAACGAGATTGAACTAGGTATTGAGATACCGACGATCGAATCTCGGGCAAGTAACATACCACTGACAAAGGGAACAACGTATGTTGTTATGCGGTCTGGCCGATAAAAGAGCTGCGTAGAATATGTGGGAGCCAATATGAGCATCCAGGTTCCGCTATTGGTTATTGACCAGAGACGTGTCTCGGTCATGTCTACATAGTTCTCGAACCCGTAGGGTCCGCACACTTAACGTTACGATGACAGTTATATTATGAGTTTATATGTTTTGATGTACCGAAGGTTGTTTGGAGTCCCGGATGTGATCACGGACATGACGAGGAGTCTCGAAATGGTCGAGACATGAAGATTGATAAATTGGAAACCTATGTTTGGATATCGGAAGTGTTCCGGGTGAAATCGGGATTTTACCGGAGTAACGGGAGGTTACCGGAACCCCTGGGAACTTAATGGGCCTTAGTGGGCCTTGGTGGAAGAGAGGAGAGGCGGCTAGGGCTGGGCCACACGCCCGTCCCCCCCAGTCCGAATAGGACAAGGAGAGGGGGGCGGCGCCCCCCTTCCTTCTTCTCCTCCACTCCTTCCCCCTCCCAAGTCCTAATCCAACTAGGAAAGGGGGGGGTCCTACTCCCGATGGGAGTAGGACTCCTCCCGGCGCGCCCTCTCCCTGGCCGGCCGCACCCCCCTTGCTCCTTTATATACGGGGGCAGGGGGCACCCTAGATACACAACAATTGATCGTTTGATCTTTTAGCCGTGTGCGGTGCCCCCCTCCACCATAGTCCACCTCGATAATACTATAGCGGTGCTTAGGCGAAGCCCTGCGTCGGTAGAACATCATCATCGTCACCACGCCGTCGTGCTGACAAAACTCTCCCTCAATACTCGGCTGGATAGGAGTTCGAGGGACGTCATCGGGCTGAACGTGTGCTGAACTCGGAGGTGCCGTACGTTTGGTACTTGATCGGCCAGATCCTGAAGACGTACGACTACATCAACCGCATTATGCTAAATGCTTCCGCTTTCGGTCTACGAGGGTACATGGACAACACTCTCCCGTCTTGTTGCTATGCATCACCATGATCTTGCGTGTGCGTAGGAATTTATTTGAAATTACTACGTTCCCCAACAACCCCCATTCCTAGAACATGACAGTAGCCCCCGGTCCCAAGGCGCGCGCGGGCCCCAACTGGCTGCAGCCTTGGTCGACACATGGCGCTTGATGGGACGTGGGCATCTCCACTTCCCCATGCAGCCTCGGCAACCATTTGTCTTGACAAGAGCCTGCTGCATGCAGAAAGATCATCATTACCTGGGATCATGGAGGCCGGCGGTTGGCCTCCCCCTGGCTATAAATGAGGGGAGGGGCAGACCCCCTGCTCATCTCCATTTTCTCATTGCTTGCCCTTCTTCTTCTTTCTCGTCTCGCCGTCTTGACAAAACATCGATGACGCTGACGAGGAGGTTCTCCACCAAGGAAAATGGGAAGGCCCCCAAGGAGGGGCCGGGTTCCCCGCCGCCCTAGAGAGGTCGTGGCCGCCCCCGCAAGTATGCGATGACCCCGGCGGTGTCCCCTCGGGGTTGCGGGCGCACCTCTTCGGGGGTAGGCATCATCTTAGGCAGCCGCCGCAGCCCTTCCTCTCACGGTGGGGGCTGCCGAGGACAGGGAAGCTCTTGCGATGGGGGAGGCGCCCTGTGGTCGCCCGGCCTCCTCGGCAGCGCTCCCACTCAGCGGATGCGTTCCCGGAGTCTATCGTATTGTCGGAGAATCCCGCTAGCACCTGGCTTCCGCTCCCATGCTTCTTCGCGGGTGCACTACCGACCGCGGGGCTTGATGGCCTCTTGCTGCACGCTGACGGCTGCTGCAGCAGGGCCTCATGGGCGGGGGTCGAAGTCACCATCGCGGGCAATGTGTCATTGACCCGCGGTTGGCAGGCGTTTGCCCGCACGCGGGGCCTGTGCAGGAGGTGCACCCTCCATTTCTGGTATGATGGCCTTGCGACCCTCTATGTGAGGTTGTTTGGGGAACACGACCGTCGTGCAAGGTGCTGCTCGGAAGATGGCAGCGGCGACGACGAGCTTGCCCTTGGCGATGGCCGCACCTCTGCTACCTCTTGAGCACTGCGTTGGTTTTCCTTGAAGAGGAAAGGGTGATGCAATAAAGTAGCGTAAGTATTTCCCTCAATTTTTGAGAACCAAGGTATCAATCCAGTAGGAGGCTCCTCAAAAGTCCTACGCACCTACACAAACAAACAAGAACCTCGCAACCAACGCAATAAAGGGGTTGCCAATCCCTTCACGTTAACTTGCAAAAGTGAGATCTGACAGAGATAATAAGATAAGATAAATATTTTTTGGTATTTTTATGATATAGATTGGAAAATAAAAGATGCAAATAAAAGTAGATGGAAAACTTATATGATAAAAGATAGACCCGGGGGCCAAAGGTTTCACTAGTGGCTTCTCTCAAGATATCATAAGTATTACGGTGGGTGAACAAATTACTATCGAGCAATTGATAGAAAAGCGCATAGTTATGAGATTACCTAGGCATGATCATGTATATAGGCATCACGTCCGCAAGAAGTAGATCGAAACGATTATGCATCTACTACTATTACTCCACATATCGACCGACTCCTGCCTGCATCTAAAGTATTAAGTTCATAAGAACAGAGTAACGCATTAAGAAAGATGACATGATGTAGAGGGATAAACTCATGCAACATGATATAAACCCCATCTTTTTATCCTCGATGGCAACAATACAATACGTGCCTTGCTGCCCCTGCTGTCACTGGTAAAGGACACCGCAAGATTGAACCCAAAGCTAAGCACTTCTCCCATTGCAAGAAAGATCAATCTAGTAGGCCAAACCAAACTGATAATTCGAAGAGACTTGCAAAGATAACCAATCATACATAAAAGAGTTTAGAGGGGATTCAAATATTTCTCATAGATAAACTTGATCATAAACCCACAATTCATGGGATCTCGACAAACACACCGCAAAAAGAGCTACATCGAATAGATCTCCAAGAAGACCGAGGAGAACTTTGTATTGAGATTCAAAGAGAGAGAAGAAGCCATCTAGCTAATAACTATGCACCCGAAGGTCTGTGGTAAAGTACTCACAACTCATCGGAGAGGCCTTGGAGATGATGTAGAGGCCCTCCATGGTCGATTCCCCCTCCGGCGGAGCATCGACGATGGCTCCAAGATGGGATCTCGCGGATACAGAAGGTTGCGATGGTGGAATTAGGTTTTCGTGGTGCTCCCTGATGTTTTCCGGGTATGTGAGTATATATAGGAGGAAGAAGTAGGTCGGTTGACGCTCGAGGGGCTCACGAGGGTGGGGGGTGCACCGGGCACCCTCGTGGCCGCCTCGTTTGTTGCTTGACATCCACTCCAAGTCTGCAGGTTTGCATTTGTTCCAAAAAGATCGCTCCCGAAGGTTTCATTCCGTTTGGACTTCGTTTGATATTCCTTTTCTTCGAAACACTGAAATAGGCAAAAAACAGCAATTTGGGTTGGGCCTCCGGTTAGTAGGTTAGTCCCAAAAATGATATAAAAGTGAAAGTAAATCCCATAAACATCCAAAACGGGTAATATAATAGCATGGAACAATCAAAAATTATAGATACGTTGGAGACGTATCAAGCATCCCCAAGCTTAATTCATGCTCGTCCTCGAGTAGGTAAATGATAAAAACAGAATTTTTGATGTGGAATGCTACCTAGCATAATTCTCAATGTAATTTTCTTTATTGTGGCATGAATTTTCAGATCCAAATGATTCAAAATAAAAGTTCATATTGACATAAGAAATAGTAATACTTCAAGCATACTAACAAAGCAATCATGTCTTCTCGAAATAACATGGCTAAAGAAAGTTATCCCTACAAAATCATATAGTCTGGCTATGCTCTATCTTCATCACACAAAGTATTTAATCATGCACAACCCCGATGACAAGCCAATCAATTGTTTCATACTTTAGTATTAGAATGGTGGTTGAAGACAAAAAAAGGAGACGACAGTCTCACATCAACTAGGCGTATCAACGGGCTATGGAGATGCCCATTAATAGATATCAATGTGAGTGAGTAGGTATTGCCATGCAACGACTGCACTAGAGCTATAAATTTATGAAAGCTCAACAAAAGAAACTAAGTGGGTGTGCATCTAACTTGCTTGCTCACAAAGACCTAGGGTGTTTTGAGGAAGCCCATCATTGGAATATACAAACCAAGTTCTATAATGAAAAATTCCCACTAGTATATGAAAGTGACAACATAGGAGACTCTCTATCATGAAGATCATGGTGCTACTTTGAAGCACAAGTGTGGTAAAAGGATAGTAGCATTGTCCCTTCTCTCTTTTTCTCTCATTTTTTTATTTGGCCTTTCTTTTTTTATTTGGCCTTTCTCTTTTTTTTATAAAGTCCGAAGTCTCATCCCGACTTGTGGGGGAATCATAGTCTCTATCATCCTTTCCTCACTTGGGACAATGCTCTAATAATGAAGATCATCACACTTTTATTTACTTACAACTCAAGATTGCAACTCGATACTTAGAACAAGATATGACTCTATATGAATGACTCCGGAGGTGTACCAGGATATGCAATGAATCAAGAGTGACATGTATGGAAGAATTATGAAGGTGGCTTTGCCACATATACAATGTCAACTACATGATCATGCAAAGAGCAATATGACAATGATGATGCGTGTCATAATGAATGGAACGGTGGAAAGTTGCATGGCAATATAACTTGGAATGTCTATGGAAATGCCATAATAGGTAGGTATGGTGGCTGTTTTGAGGAAGGTATATGGTGGGTGTATGGTACCGGTGAAAGTTGCGCGGCACAAGAGAGGCTAGCAATGGTGGAAGGGTGAGAGTGCGGATAATCCATGGACTCAACATTAGTCATAAAGAACTCATATACTTATTGCAAAAATCTACAAGCCATTGAAAACAAAGTACTACACGCATGCTCCTAGGGGGATAGATTGGTAGGAAAAGACCATCGCTCGTCCCCGACCGCCACTCATAAGGAAGACAATCAATAAATAAATTATGCTCCAACTTCATCACAAAGCGGTTCACCATACGTGCATGCTACGGGAATCACAAACTTCAACACAAGTATTCTTTGAATTCATAATCACCCCACTAGCATGACCCTAATATCACCATCCTCATATCTCAAAATAGTTATCAAGCATCAAATTGATCATAGCATCCAATTCACTTTCTATGATAGTTTTTATTATACCAAACTTGGATGCCCATCATTCTAGGACCAATTTTATAACCATAGAAAATACCATGTTGTTCTAAAAGACTCTCAAAATAATATAAGTAAAGCATGAGAGATCAACAATTTCTACAAAACTAAGCCACCACAGTGCTCTGAAAGGTATAAGTGAAGCACTAGAGCAAAAATTATCTAGCTCAAAAGATATAAGTGAAGCACATAGAGTATTCTAATAAATTCCAAATCAAGTGGGTCTCTCCCAAAAGGTGTGTACAGCAAGGATGATTGTGGTAAACTAAAAAGCAAAGAATAATATCATACAAGACGCTCCAAGCAAAATACATATCATGTGGTGAATAAAAATATAGCTCCAAGTAAAGTTACCGATAGACGAAGACGAAAGAGGGGATGCCTTCCGGGGCATCCCCAAGCTTAGGCTTTTGTTTATCCTTGAATATCTTGGGGTGCCATGGGCATCCCCAAGCTTTGGCTCTTGCCACTCCTTATTCCATAGTCCATCAAATCTCTACCCAAAACTTGAAAACTTCACAACACAAAACTCAACAGGAAATCTCATTATCTCTATTAGTGCAAGAAAGAAAAACCACCACATAAGGTACTGTAATGAACTCATTCTTTATTTATATTGGTGTTAAACCTTCATAACCCCCGATACTAGCCATAGATGCATCAAAATAAGCAAACAACACATGAAAAACAGAATCTGTCAAAAACAGAACAGTCTGTAGCAATATGTAACTTTCGAATACTTCTGGAACTCTAAAATTCCTACCCAAATAGGAAGTCCTGGGGTCTTTTGACCTACAGCAAAAAGGATCAACACAAAAGCAAGTTTCTGTGATTTAATAAAATTATTCTCGTGCGTGGAAAAGTTTCTGTTTTTCAGCAAGATCAAATTAACTATCACCATAGGTTATCCTATAGGTTCTACTTGGCACAAACACTAATTAAAACATAAAACCACATCTAAGCAGAAGCTAGATGAATTATTTATTGAATAACAGCAAGGAAAAATATTGGGTTGTTGATAACCCACAAGTGTAGGGGATCGTAACAGCTTTCGAGGGTAAAGTATTCAACCCAAATTTATTGATTCGACACAAGGGGAGCCAAAGAATATTCTTGAGTATTAGCAGTTGAGTTGTCAATTCAAGCCACACCTGGATAACTTAATATCTGCAGCAAAGTATTTAGTAGCAAAGTAGTATGATAATAAAGGTAACGATAACAAAAGTAATATTTTTGGGTTTTGTAGTAGTTGTAACAGTAGCAACGGAAAAGTAAATAAGGGAAGAACAATATGTGAAAAGCTCGTAGGCAATGGATCAGTGATGGATAATTATGCCGGATGCGATTCCTCATGTAATAGTTATAACATAGGGTGACACAGAACTAGCTCTAGTTCATCAATGTAATGTAGGCATGTATTCCGTAAATAGTCATATGTGCTTATGGAAAAGAACTTGCATGACATCTTTTGTCCTACCCCCCCGCCCCCCCCATGGCAGCGGGGTCCTAGTGGAAACTAAGGGATATTAAGGCCTCCTTTTAATAGAGAACCCGAACAAAGCATTAGCACATAGTGAATACATGAACTCCTCAAACTACGGTCATCACCGAGAAGTATCCCGATTGTTGTCACTTCGGGGTTATCGGATCATAACACATAATAGGAGACTATAGACTTGCAAGATAGGATCAATAACGCACATATATTCATGAAAACATAATAGGTTCAGATCTGAAATCATGGCACTCGGGCCCTAGTGACAATCATTAAGCATAGCAAAATCATAGCAACATCAATCTCAGAACATAGTGGATACTAGGGATCAAACCCTAACAAAACTAACTTGATTACATGGTAAATCTCATCCAATCCATCACCGTCCAGCAAGCCTACGATGGAATTACTCACGCACGGCGGTGTGCATCATGAAATTGGTGATGGAGGATGGTTGATGATGACGACGGCGACGAATCCCCCTCTCCGGAGCCCCGAACGGACTCCAGACCAGCCCTCCCGAGAGAGAATAGTGTTTGGCGGCGGCTCCGTATCGTAAAATGCGATGAAACTTTCTCTCTGATTTTTTTCTCCCCGAACGTGAATATATGGAGTTGGAGTTGAGGTCGGTGGAGGTCCAGGGGGCCCACGAGACAGGGGGCGCGCCCAGGGGGAGGGGTCGCACCCCCCACCCTCGTGGACAGGGTGTGGGCCCCCTGGTATTGATTCTTTCGCCAGTATTTTTCATATTTTCCAAAAAGTGCCTCCGTGGATTTCCAGGACATTCCGAGAACTTTTCTTTTCTACACATAAAACAACATCATGGCAGTTCCGCTGAAAACAGCATCAATCCGGGTTAGTTTCATTCAAATCATGCAAGTTAGAGTCCAAAACAAAGGCAAAAGTGTTTGGAAAAGTAGATATGTTGGAGACGTATCAACTCCCCCAAGCTTAAACCTTTGCTTGTCCTCAAGTAATTCAGTTGATAAACTGAAAGTGATAAAGAAAAACTTTTACAAACTCGATTTGCTCTTGTTGTTGTAAACATGCAAAGCCATCATTCAGGTTTCAGCAGGTCTCACAATTACTCATATCAATAGCATAATCAGCTAGCGAGCCATAATAATAAAACTCGGATGACAACACTTTCTCAAAACAATCATAATATGATAAAATAAAATGGTATCTCGCTAGCCCTTTTTGAGACCGCAAAACATAAATGCAGAGCACCTTTAAAGATCATGGACTGACTAAACATTGTAATTCATGGTAAAAGAGATCTAGTCAAGTCATACCCAATATAAACCAATAATAATGAATGCAACTGACAGTGTGCTCTCCAACGGGTGCTTTTTAATGAGAAGTGTTGTCGGTGTCAAAACCGGCGGATCTCGGGTAGGGGGTCCCGAACTGTGCGTCTAGGCGGATGGTAACAAGAGACGAGGGACACAATGTTTTTACCCAGGTTCGGGCCCTCTCGATGGAGGTAAAACCCTACGTCCTGCTTGATTAATATTGATGATATGGGTAGTACAAGAGTAGATCTACCACGAGATCAAGGAGGCTAAACCCTAGAAGCTAGCCTATGGTATGATTGTTGAGATGTATGTTGTCCTACGGACTAAAGCCCTCCGGTTTATATAGACACCGGAGGAGGCTAGGGTTACACAGAGTCGGTTACAATGGTAGGAGATCTACATATCCGTATTGCCAAG
Organism: Triticum dicoccoides; assembly: GCF_002162155.2. NCBI lineage: Eukaryota > Viridiplantae > Streptophyta > Magnoliopsida > Poales > Poaceae > Triticum > Triticum dicoccoides. The sequence goes on from NC_041381.1 coordinate 298,352,582, forward strand.
CTTGCCTTCCACGCCAAGGAAAGTACCATCCGGACACGAGCCGGAGTCTTCAATCTTGTATCTTCGTAGTCTGGGAGTCCGGCGGATATTGATAGTCCGGCTGTCCGGACACCCCCTAGTCTAGGACTCCCTCAGTAGCCCCCGAACCAGGCTTCAATGACGATAACTCCAGCGTGTTTATAGTCTTCGGCGTTGCAAGGCGGGTTCTCCCTTCAAATTCCATGTACGTGCCGAATAGTGTTCGGCTTCATCTTGAATACTGTGTTCCTCGGCTTCTACGCCAAATAATGGCCCTCTTCCACGCGTCGCACGAATGCGAAAAGCCAGGGTGTCTTTTACATTTCACCCCCTAATTGTGCGAGTTGCCCGCCTATAAAAGAGGCAAGAATCCAGATCCAAACCGCACCGCCTTCCTCCCGCGTATACTCCATCGAAGCGCCTCTGACCTAGAAATCCATTCCACCATGGATCGTCAACGCGGCTCTTCTTCACGCGCTCCCAGCCCACCGCCGGGGAATTGGAGGAGATGCTCTGTTTCGCACAACGAGCTAGTTAAGCTCCAAACGGAGGGGTTTCTCCCTCCGGCCTTCATGGTCCCAGTCCGGGCCGGACTGGTTACTTATCAAGGTGGGAGGCAGGCGGAGGACACTCCAAGCCCCAATAAGGGGGAGCGAGTGTGCTTTGTCCCCTATCTGATAAGGGGGCTCGGATTTCCAATACATCCGTTCCTCCGCGGGCTCCTGAAGTTCTACGGACTCCAGCTCCACCACCTCACACCCGCCTCTGTGCTGCATATCGCGGGCTATGTAGCTCTTTGTGAGCTATTCCTGGGCATCGAGCCCCATTTTGCATTGTGGAAGAGGCTGTTTTGCCTCGTACCCCGTTCTTACCAGGGGTCCATATATCAAGTGGGCGGCGCCGAAATTTGGCGCATCGCCGGGACCGGATATCTATCCGGCACTCCCAAGAAGGCGTCCGAAGACTGGCCCTCGGAGTGGTTTTATATTGGAGATGCTCCATTGCCCGACCCAGTTCGGATCGGCCTCTCGGAGTTTGATGCTGCTCCCTTGAAGAAACGCCTCAGCTGGCGCCCGCGGAGCCCCTGTTTGGAGGAAGACAAGAGCGTCCATTACTTGATGGGCCAGATAAGATTAATGGCTCATTCCGGCTTGACCATGATCGGAGTCATGGCGACGTGCATCAAGCGAGGGGTGCAGCCACTACAGTACAGAGGCCACCCCATGTGGGATTTCAACGGGGAAGACGACGCTACCCGGCACGGCCGCAAAGGGCCGGATTCGACCGAGGATCTGGTGAAGATCCTGTCCGGCCTGTACAAGGGGGAGAAGGAGGACTTCCTTCGCACGAACCCTTTGGATGGGTTTTCCATGGTCAACCCTAGAGGATGGGTAAGCGAACACCTCGAAGGGCTCTACCCGTGCTTTCAAAGTTTAAGCTTCTTACATTATGTCTTCGGTGCAGGGTCTACGCCGGACTGTGGAGGACATGGTGAGTCCTTCTCCACAACCTGAGGATCCCGAAGGGTCCCTGGGTCCAGCCTCCGAAGAGGATCCGGACATCGAGGTGGAGCTGATCGACGGGGTGTATCACCAGCTCAGCATAGATAATGCTTTGGTTGCCATTACGGCGGACTACCCCGGGCTAAGTCCGGCTTCCCAGGTGACCACGACCGAAGTCCGGACACCTTTATCTCTTCCCTGCCTATTTCTGACCTTTAGGAACGATGGTATTTTGCAGGAAGCGCCTTTACGGCAGGAAGCCGAGCCTGCGGCGGCCGACCTACAGAGGTTAGTCCGAACTAGCAGGAGGAAAAGGAGCACCGTGCGGACGGAAATGTCGCCGCAAAGGTATAGCTCATGTTTAAATTTTTAGAGCAGCGTTCCGAGGAAACGTCTAAGTGCTCATGATCTTTGTAGGAGAAAAAGCGCTCGCCGGACTGCGAGCGCGGGAACTGCCAATCCGACCAACACCGGCCAGGCTCCAGCGCCCGGCGTGGAGGGGGAGGCAAGCGCAAGATGCGAGCCGGATCCTTCTCCAACGAAGGATACCGACAGACTGTCCGCCACCAAGTCTGAGGTGGAGAGTGCCATGAACCATAGGCGCCGCCGGACAGTATTTCAAGAGGCGTGCTTTTCCCCTGAGGCATTGGATGCCTTTAACGCAGGGGACACGCATCTCCGTGCTGCTCAAAATGGTTTTACCAGAGCCATGGAGCAGTATGTGAAAGACATACGGGTAAGGGAATTTTAATGGTTGTATATACCAGTAGCCCCCGAGACTTAAAGCAGTTATGCTAACTGATTTAAGGATCATTGGAAATTGCAGGCACTTAACGAGAAGAACGCCCAGCTGTCTCGGGAGCTGCAAGATTGCAAGGCCCAACTTGAGGCCGCACTTGCTGCCGCAGGAGGAGACGGCAAGACCCCTCCCGGTAACACATTTTTATTGATAAATATAAGCGCTGTGCGGCGTGCGCGCGAGTCTAATAATGACATTGCAGGTACCGCCGGACAAGATCCGGACAGGCAAGCATTGCTACGCCAGCTAAAGGCCGGCGAGAGTGTGCTGAATAGGGTTCAGCAGGAAAGAAACAAGCTCCAAGATGCCAACGCCAAGCTCGGAGAAGAGCTGAAAGGCGCACAGGCCGAGCTGTCCGGCTCCGTTAAGGAGAATCAGCGGCTTCGTCACGGCATATATAGTGAGTGCTTGAGCGAACTCTTTTGAAAAGAAGAGTTCGGCGAGGAAGTATTTTGACATGATATGTCTTGTAGGTATACTCACGGGCCGCCCTGCAGAGGAGATGCCCATATCGATGGGTGATCAACTTCCCGAACTGTTGCAGCTACTCGAACGAGTTCGGCAGGCAATGGGCGGCGTCGTTCAGGCTTTATGGCCAGCCCTCACCCTACCCGAGGGCCTCGGGGAGCTTGCGGAGAAGCTGCAGGGAGTGCGGCAGCGCTTCCGTTTGTGGAAGATTTCGGCTTGCCGTCAAGGTGCCAGGGAGGCTTGGGCCATGGTGAAGACGCGGTACAAGAAGGCAGACCCCAACCATACGGCCGAAGTCGGACCAGTGGGGGCCGATGGGAAGGAGATCCCTGTGAGTTTAGTGTACAACCAAGTAGAGTTGGCTGCGAAATTTTCCCAACGGGACTGTAAACTAGACAGCCTGTTAGACGGGATTGAGGAGGAATACAATCAATAAACTTGACAATGTATGTTATCCTTTAAAGTGATGTCAGGACCCCGACTCGATGTCACATCGATCTAGCTGGTAACACCTCATATCACTTTGCGGCCTCACGCACGGTATCCCCACGGGTGTCGTCTTACCTTTTCCCGGGACCGTTTGCGCCTTTTGGCTCACGTATATGATAGTGTCGCTAGCATCCATATGATAAAGAGCCCGGGCTGACATGACTAGTCGTAAACCCAAAGTGGCACAGACTTACAGGGACAGGCATCCATGACCCAGCTTCGAACATGTCGGTCATCAGCAAGTGGGTCCGGGCTGTAGCACTGGGCTAGCAGGACTCCGGTAAACCGGGCTGTAGCGGGCTAACAGGACTCCGGTACTCAAAGCGTGACATTTCCCCGAAGGGACAGACACAGGAACGAAGAAGGACACATGCCGGCCAGCCTAAGTGTTCCAGAGCAGTAGCAAGCTACCATGGCTCAGCGGCAACACTAGGAGACATTTCCCGGTAAGAGAGGCTACTAAAGATAAACAACTAGATAGTCAGATCCCACACATACCAAGCATTTCAATCATACACACAATATGCTCGATATGTGCAAATACAACGAAGCATCACAACATGACTCTATGACACAAGTACTTATTTAAGGCTCAGTGAGCCATACATAACATACACAAAGGTACGGGTCTCACAACCCCACATACAAGTCATACAGTCATACAAACCAGCAGCGGAAGTAACTTGTCTGAGTACAGACAACTAGCAAAACAAAAGAGGCTTGGAAAGCCTAGCTATACTACGTGGTCCTTCACAAGCTCAGGGTCACCACCTGGGTCCTTAGCCTACTCGTTGATGTCAACGTCTACATAGAACCCATCAGAAGGGGTTGCAGCGCCTTCTGTAAAAATGTAGATTATAGCAACATGAGTACAAAGGTACTCAGCAAGACTTACATCAGATCCTACATACATGCATAGTATCAAGAAGGGTTGGTGGAGTTATTGCAGCAAGCCAGCTTTGACTCTTGGCTAGGCTATCCTACGATACCCCAACTTGAAATGGTTTTGCGCACACGAGTCCACTACTCACCACTTCAATACACTACCGAGGATCCACCTCCGTCTTCCTACGGAAGAGCCATCCTCGGCACTCACACTTATCTTGAGGCTTTTAACAGTTTCCATTTACTTGTCTATGAACTGTATAGGCAACCAAGTAGTCCTTTACCGCGGACGCGGCTATTCGAATAGATTATGATAACCCTGCAGGGGTGTACTTCTTCATACATGTTTCCACCACTTAGCGTCTGCACACGACATGTGCTCGGCAGACTTCAAGCGAAAGCCGACGTGGGTGTAGACCACGACCTACCTAAACACTTAAGCCTCTAGTCCAGGTTTATCGCCTATTCAGGTTCCATCCGCAGGGAGTCCGGCCGAGGTTTCCCATACGGCCCCGAACGATGTGAACAGGGTTCCCGAGATACCTAACGGGTATTCGGTACACCCGGCCACGTACCTACCGCATCACAGCCCACCCCTACGGTCAGCGCTGTCCACGGCCTCCAGTAGGCTACAAACACCAGAAACTACTTGCAACTCCTGGACAGAGAGCTAGGGTGAATAAGAAGTCGAGCGGGGTCATATTTCCGGGCCCAATGCATGGTAGTAGCTGTATCTTAAATCACGCATACAGATCTCAGTGCTTAAGGTCGGCTTCAATGAAACAACCCACCATGTACTCCTACATGGCCTCTCATCGATACCTTTACCAAATCGTGTTCACCACACCACTCTCATTACCGACATAATCATTTCACTCTAGCCCATCACCCAGATGAACCAGACCTGACACGACTCTAAGCATAGCAGGCATAGCAAGGTAGGAACAACACATTCATATGGCTCAATCAACTCCTACACATGCTAGTGAGTTTCATCTAGTTACTGTGGCAATGACAGGTCATGCAGAGGAAATGGGTTCAACTACCGTAGCACACAGCAGTTTGAATCGCGTTGTCTTAATGCAGTAAAAGAGAGCAGGAGCGAGAACATGGGATTGTATCGATATGATCAAATGGTTGGTTGCTTGCCTGATGGTTCGATGCACTGATACGGTTCTTCGCTAGGGTAATCAGGGTACTCTTCGGGGACAGAACCTGCCGCAGAGAGCACCGATACACAAGCATTACCAAACAGTATGCAACAATATGATGCATGCATGAGACATGGCAAAATGAGTGTATTGGGCTAATGCAACTAAAACCAGGGGTGTTTGAACAAATTTGAATCAAGGATTCAAATTTCAAATTCAAATATGGCCTTTTAAAGTGCCTTTTCTTGTTCTGCTCAAAACATCAATTTAACTTGTTTGATCATGCATGAAAATAGTACAGATGGATAGATTGGATTTTTCTGATCATTTTTCATATATAATTTGTCCAATTTGGAGTTACAGAATAAAAGTTATGAATTTTTGAAGTTTAAATAATATTCTGGAATTTCCTGATTTAATTTAATTCTAGAAATATAATTATTGCGTCAGCATGACGTCAGCATGACGTCAGTGGTCAACTGTGGCTGGCTGAGGTCAAACCTGACGTGTGGGGCCCACACGTCAGTGACAGGGGGGGTTAAACAGGATTAAATTAATCCTAATTAGGGGTTAGTGGCGCTGGGGCCCACTGTCAGTGTCAGGGGGGGTTGACTAACAGTAGTTAGCGCTAACCTAACCACCTGGCCGACAGGGCCCACGCGTCAGTGACCCTGGGGGGTCAAACCCCAGGTCGGACAAGTCAAACCCCACCGGCGACATGACGCCGGCGAGGCCCGAGACGGCGGCGAAAGTGCTTTTTGCCATTCCGGCAACCAAATGGACGGCGGAAGGCATCTACGTGTTGCTGAGGTTGAGCCGCGGCTATTGGTGGTGGTGGTTGGGCTCGGGGTGGCCGGAGTTGACGGCAGCGAGCTCGGCTGCGGCGGCCGGAGTTCGGGTGCGGTCGGGATCAGTGTTGCAGGGGGTTTGGGGAGGCGTTGGTGCGTGCTGCGTGCTCCTGGTGGGGTGGGGAGCACGATGGTGTGCTTGGTTGGGCGCTACGGCGACCGTGGCCACGACGGCGACATCGCCGGCGGCGTGGAGCTCTCGGCCGAGGTGGGGCTAGGGCCTAGAGGTCGAAAGAGACCAGGGAAGAAGGGGGAAACGATCCGGGGGCTCACCGCGGAGCTGCAGGGATGGTTAGCGGGCTCGGGGACGCGCTGGTGACGGTGAATTCGACGGCAACGACGGTCGGAGCCCGAAGAGGGGAACGGCGACGTGGCGGCGATGCAGGGCTTCCGGGGACCCGTGGAGCGGTGGGGAGGAAGAGGGAGTCGAGGCGGAGCTTCTGAGCTAGTCGGGGGAGCGAGGGGTGGCCGGAGACGATGGCTATGGCGAACGGCGGCGACGGTGGTGTTCGGCCGTGAGAGAGAGAGAGCGAGGGAGAGGAGAGGAGAGCCGGGGGAGAGTGAGAGAGAGCAGGGGGAGAGGCGTGGCGTCGTCCAGGGCGTCGAGCGAGGAGGGGAGGGCAGGCAAGCAGGCGAGCAGGTGGCGTGGCGCGGTGGCGCGCGCGCGCGCCGGCCACACTCCCCTCCCTCTGTCGGGACGAAGATGACAGAGGAGGGAGGTGGGCTGGGCCGGCTGCTGGCTGGGCCAGCCAGCTGGCTGGGCCGCACAGGGAGGAGCCCAGGTAAGCTTCTCCCTTTATATATTTTTCTGTTTTCTGTTTTTCTAATACTTCTGCAACTTTGTTGAATTAAATAAAATACCTAGGCTAGTTCAAAAATCACCAAACTATTCCTGGCCCATAGTTGGATTATTTCCAACATGAAACATTTTAGTTTGGAGATATTTGAGCATTTAAATATTTTATATTATTTTAAATGCCCAAATTCAAATATTTATGATTTAATTCAAAAACCCTAGGATGGCCTAGGAAAATGTGCACCATTTTTGGCAGAGGTTCTGAACCAAGGCAAAAATGATGGGCATTTTAGAAGGGCATTTCAGGTTCATTGAAAAATTATTTTAGTAACCCTAGTTGGTTTCAGAGGGGACTGGGGGTTCTGTCATCCCCATTTCAAGTTTCTGATGAAAGAATAAACATGATGCAACACTCTAATGCATGACTAGCTAGGTTGTGACAACTCACCCCCACTCAAAAGAATCTCGTCCCGAGATTTGGGTTCCTCCGAGAAGAAGGCGGGATATTCAAGTCGAAGACGATTCTCCCTTTCCCAAGTTGCTTCATCCTCAGAATGGTGCGACCATTGAACCTTGAGAAACTTGATATTATGACGTCGGGTGGTACGTTCGGCCTGATCGAGGATACGAACGGGGTACTCTCGATATGTAAGATTATCTTGGAGATCAAGCGTTTCGTGGTCCACTTCACGGATAGGATCCGAGAAGCAACGCCTGAGTTGAGAAACGTGGAAGACATCATGAACTCTGGAGAGGTGCGGAGGTAGTTCCAACTGGTAGGCAACTTCTCCTCGTTTGGCAAGAATGCGAAAAGGTCCAATGTAACGAGGAGCCAATTTGCCTTTGATACCGAAACGATGGGTTCCCTTCAGAGGGGTGACCCGAAGATAAGCCTTCTCGTCAACCTCGAAAGTCATAGCCTTATGTTTTCGGTCATATTGACTCTTTTGACGGGATTGGGCTGTTTTCAACTTTTCACGAACGATACGAACTTGTTCTTATGCTTCCTGAATCATATCCGGGCCAAAGAATTGTCTTTCCCCGGTCTCTGACCAGTTAAGGGGTGTTCGACACCGTCGTCCATAGAGAACTTCAAAAGGGGCTTTACCTAAGCTAGATTGATAGCTGTTGTTGTAAGCGAATTCGGCAAATGGAAGGCACTTCTCCCAGTCCATTCCGAATGAGATAACAGAGGCTCGAAGCATGTCTTCTAGAATTTGGTTGACGCGTTCCACTTGACCACTCGACTGAGGGTGGAAAGCGGTGCTAAAGGAAAGACGGGTTCCCATAGCATTTTGGAAACTTTCCCAAAATCGAGAGGTGAAAAGACTTCCTCGATCCGAGTTAATTTCCAAAGGGACACCATGAAGGGACACTATTCGGGAGATGTATAAGTCTGCCAGCTGACTAGCGGTTATACTCTCTCGAACAGGTAGGAAATGGGCTACTTTGGAAAGACGATCGACCACGACGAAAATAGCATTATTCCCTCTCTTGGTCCTGGGAAAACCGTTAATGAAATCCATACTAATTTTATCCCATTTCCATTCAGGAATAGCTAAGGGTTGAAGGGTGCCAGCAGGCCGTTGGTGCTCTGCTTTTACACGACGACAGACGTCGCAATTTGCAATATACTGAGCAATTTCTCTCTTCATCCTAGTCCACCAGAACCTCTGGCGTAGGTCCTGATACATCTTAGAGCTACCGGGATGAATGGTGAGAGGGGATTCATGAGCCTCCTTAAGGATCAACTGCCGTAGATGCTGGTTCTTGGGAACCACTAGACGGTTCTCAAAGTACACAACACCATGATCATTTGTGGAGAAACAACTAGCACCTCCGCTAGCAATGTTCTCCTTGATCTTAGCTATTCCCTTATCTCGCTTCTGGGCAGCAATGATTTGATCCGTAAGAGTAGGTTTCGCCACCAAGGTGGAAGGAAATCCTTGAGGAACAATGTGGAGGTTAAGCTTCCGAAATTCCTCATGGAGAAGCGGTTGACTTTGTTGTAACATCAGATTGTTACAATAAGATTTACGACTTAGCGCATCAGCCATGACGTTGGCTTTCCCTGGGGTGTAGGTTATTCCTAAGTCGAAGTCGGTGATCAATTCAACCCAACGTCTCTGCCTGAGATTCAAATCCGGTTGGGTGAAAATATACTTCAGACTTTGGTGATCAGTGAATATTTCGCAACGATTACCGAGGAGGTAATGTCGCCAGGTCTTAAGTGCATAGACTACGGCTGCAAGCTCTAGATCATGGGTAGGATAATTCTCCTCATGTGGGTGCAATTGTCGTGAAGCGTAGGCAATTACGTGTCGATCTTGCATGAGAATGCAACCTAGTCCTTGTCGCGAGGCGTCGCAGTAGATAACAAAGTCCTTGGAGAAGTCTGGCGGTACCAGCACGGGAGCAGAAGTCAGGCGTCTTTTCAGTTCCTGAAAGCTATGCTCACATTTTGGAGTCCATTCGAACTTCTTATCTTTCTTGAGGAGTTCGGTTAGAGGTTTAGCAACTTTGGAGAAGTTTTCGACAAAGCGACGGCAATAGCTCGCTAAGCCTAGAAAACTCCGAACTTGCTTGACTGATTCAGGTGGAGTCCAGTTAAGGACGGCTTGAACTCGCTCAGGGTTAACAGCAATACCTTTACCAGATATTACATGACCCAGATAGGTCACTTCTGACAACCAGAATTCACATTTAGAAAATTTGGCATAAAGGCGATGCTCTCGAAGTTTCTGCAACACTAGCCTTAGATGTTCGGCATGTTCTTCCTCGTTCTTGGAGTAGATGAGTATATCATCGAGGTAAACCACGACGAATTTATCCAAATACTCCATGAAGATTGAGTTCATTAACCGAGAAAAGGTGGCTGGAGTGTTGGTTAATCCGAAGGACATGACGGTGTACTCGTATTGGCCATAACGAGTAACAAAGGCCGTTTTAGGAATGTCCCCGTTTCTGATTTTGATTTGGTGGTAGCCCAACCTCAAATCCATCTTGGAGAAGACTGAGGATCCAGCGAGCTGATCATACAGGTCGTTGATCCTGGGAAGTGGATATTTGTTCTTGATTGTGACCAAATTGACAGGTCGGTAATCTACAACCATCCGGTCCGTACCATCCTTCTTCTTGACGAATAGGACGGGGCAAGCCCACGGAGAGGAGCTAGGTCGGATAAAACCCTTTTTCAAGGACTCATCGAGTTGTTTCTTAAGCTCGGCTAGTTCTAGGGGTGCCATCTTATAAGGTCTTCTAGCAATCGGAACGGTTCCTGGAATGAGGTCTATTATAAACTCAACATCCCTGTCAGGTGGAACACCTGGCAATTCCTCTGGAAAGACATCCGGGAAGTCACGGACTACCGGAACGTCCTCAAGGTCTGGCAAAGGGCTGGCGTTAAGAGAATATAATTGTCGCTTGGCTATTCGGGTCAAGACATTGACTATCTTTCCCGAAGGATGGGTGAGTTGAACAGTCCTAGAGAAGCAATCGATTTGGGCATGATGAGCCGACATCCAGTCCATACCCAGAATGATATTAATATCTCAAGATTTAAGGGCTATCAAAGACGCAAGGAAAACAAGTCTGTCGACTTGGATCTCATTTCCATAACTTACCGTAGAGGTCTGCCATCTAGAACCAGGGGTAGAAATTTCCATAGTGGATGGCATGTCACAGAATGCAACGTTATGCAAACGAGCATAACTTTCGGATATAAAAGAATGAGAGGCTCATGTATCGAAAAGAACAGATGCCGGGTGGCAGTTAACAAGAAGCGTACCGAGAACGACGTTGGGATCCTCTTGAGCTTCTTCGGCAGAGATACAGTTGACATGGCCACGTGAAGCGGTGACCGGCTTGGCGTGGAATATTTTTCCTGTCGGCTTGCCACGACCAACAGCTTTAGCAGATTGATTGGGGTTGGTCTGGGGACACTCACGCATATAGTGGCCAGATTCCCCACACTTGAAACAAGTCACGGAACTGGTACGTGGGGGAGCATTGTTAGTTGGACCCCCATAGGGCTTGGCTGGAGCAGACTGTTGAATGGGGCGAGGCGCCTGGAAGGATGGCCTCGGTATAAACCTGGGTGGCAGGGCGGTGTTGGGCACCCACACGCGGCGCTTCTGAGGACCAGCACCGGATGAGGAACCCGTGTCACGTCCATGCTTGCGTGTTGCGTCATAGTCAGTCTGACCAGTTTCAGCACTGATGGCTTTGTTGACAAGTTTCGAAAAAGATGTGCACTCATGCAGACGGAGGTCACGGCGAAGCTCAGGACTAAGGCCCTTACGGAACCTTGCTTGCTTCTTGGCATCGGTAGACACTTCCTCGGTTGCATATCGTGCGAGATTACCAAACTCCCTGCTGTAAGCATCCACAGAAAGTCGGCCTTGGGTGAAACTGCAAAATTCTTCACGTTTACGGTCCATGAGACCCTCCGGAATGTGATGTTCACGGAAAGCCTCGCTGAACTCAGCCCAAGTTGTGACATGGCCCGCTGGGCGCATAGCTCCATAATTCTCCCACCATAGACTGGCGGGGCCTTCAAGATGATATGCAGCAAAGGTGACCTTGTCAGCCTCCGCTACCAGCGCGGAACGCAGTTTGTGAGAGATACTGCGAAGCCAGTCATCAGCGTCGAGAGGCTCGACGGAGTGGTGGAACGTGGGTGGATGCAATTTGATAAAATCACTGAGTGACACCACGTTAGCCCTCTGATGGTGTGCTGTATTCTGTTCAATACGCTCCAACAAACGGTTTGTCTCCCGCTTGTTTCTCTCAGCTTCCATCATAACCTCGGCTAGTGAAGGAGGATGAGGCAGATTTGCATCCCGGGCTTCACTGCCTTCGGCCTGCTCTTGGGAAGCAGGGTTAGCGCGCGTGTTGACCATCCTAGGTAAACAAGACAATGATTTAGTCAGGATGATAAAATTCCGACATAGGATAGAAATGCAAGGAATAACTCGAAATGCAAGATGATCATCCGTATGACATGGTAAAAACAGAACTGCTTCTTTTATTCCATCGTCATACACACCATACAGAGTTTAGTACAAGACCAAACAAGGTACTATTACGGTGAAAAGAGGATTACATCTCATCGGAGGCATTCCGAGCTCCTATACATTATTTTTCTACACCTCCGGAAGGAGTACAAACTAGGTCATATCCCACGAGTCACGCGGGACGATAGACGACACAGCTAGTGCGAACTAGTGATACTACCACTAACTCAGACCGATCCGTAGTAGTCCTCGTAGAAGTCACCTCCATAGCCTGGAAGCTCAACATGATCATCTGGAAACAGACGGTCTCGCGGAGCTTGTGGACCATAGGGGCTAGGATGATGCCTTGGACCAACAAACGGTGGCCTGCGGGGACCGCGAGGTGGGGTGATGCCTCCTACATCACGCCAAACCATCACGTCTGGCAGAGCAGATCTCACAGGATAGAGATCGCGCATATCTGAATATCCAGCTTGCACCGCCGGTGCGAACCGAGTCAAAGTGGCCCAGTGGTCAGCACGGGTGTTGAAGAGCTCTAGCCTTAAGGCCCGATTTTCACGGTCCTTATCCTCGAGCATCTCAGCAGTGGTGCGAGTCCGTGAATCCTCCTGAGTGGGGTCAGCATAGATAGCCTGGAGATACCCTTGTGCTCCCGGAAGTGATCCTGGCATATACCGGAAATCAGAGTCCCGAAATATACCAGATCTGACTCGCATAATGGTCATCATAGAGTAGGCGGCGTCCTGCACAGCCATCTCAATGGTAACCCCGAGTCCATAAGAGCAGTGAAGAGGCTCGGTGGATCCAGGATAAGATGGAAATATCCTGACAGTGCAGAGATACTGGCTTTGATTAAAATCTCGGAATTGCTCTTCGACCGTGTACTCAGGATACCAGCGGTATCCAGCCTCAGTCATTACCCTGACCAACTTAGCAGTATGGCCGGGTACATCTAGGCATAGAGTCAGGCGAACCACTTGATTGAGGTCGCGAGTGGCCATCTGAAAGCACAATGATAATGCAAAGGCATTAGAATTTCTAGCAAAATTTCGGCAGCATAACAGCTGTAAATGCTCAAAAAGGAGTTGAGACATTTGACAAAGGATTTCGTACACACTCATCATCATCATATCAAAGTTCTGAAACCATTCTGGCAACATAATGTGGTAGTAGAACTGAACTAGGCTGGTAACCATCAAACTTATAAGGTACTACTGATTAGTAACTCGTGATCCTGATAGAGAGAACAGATCCTAATTCCTTAACCCCCGGTGGAAGAATGGGCTGACTCAGATCAGAAAGTCATAAGGTATAAGGAGTAAAAAGAGCCTTACGTTCCAACCCACAAACAATTCCCCTACATATAACTAAAGAATTTCTAGACTCAACATCGACCAGTTTGGCTTGGAGAACCTACAGGCAGTCCGGCTCTGATGCCAACGCTGTCAGGACCCCGACTCGATGTCACATCGATCTAGCTGGTAACACCTCATATCACTTTGCGGCCTCACGCACGGTATCCCCACGGGTGTCGTCTTACCTTTTCCCGGGACCGTTTGCGCCTTTTGGCTCACGTATATGATAGTGTCGCTAGCATCCATATGATAAGCCCGGGCTGACATGACTAGTCGTAAACCCAAAGTGGCACAGACTTACAGGGACAGGCATCCATGACCCAGCTTCGAACGTGTCGGTCATCAGCAAGTGGGTCCGGGCTGTAGCACTAGGCTAGCAGGACTCCGGTAAACCGGGCTGTAGCGGGCTAACAGGACTCCGGTACTCAAAGCGTGACATTTCCCCGAAGGGACAGACACAGGAACGAAGAAGGACACATGCCGGCCAGCCTAAGTGTTCCAGAGCAGTAGCAAGCTACCATGGCTCAGCGGCAACACTAGGAGACATTTCCCGGTAAGAGAGGCTACTAAAGATAAACAACTAGATAGTCAGATCCCACACATACCAAGCATTTCAATCATACACACAATATGCTCGATATGTGCAAATACAACGAAGCATCACAACATGACTCTATGACACAAGTACTTATTTAAGGCTCAGTGAGCCATACATAACATACACAAAGGTACGGGTCTCACGACCCCACATACAAGTCATACAGTCATACAAACCAGCAGCGGAAGTAACTTGTCTGAGTACAGACAACTAGCAAAACAAAAGAGGCTTGGAAAGCCTAGCTATACTACGTGGTCCTTCACAAGCTCAGGGTCACCACCTGGGTCCTTAGCCTACTCGTTGATGTCAACGTCTACATAGAACCCATTAGAAGGGGTTGCAGCGCCTTCTGTAAAAATGTAGATTATAGCAACATGAGTACAAAGGTACTCAGCAAGACTTACATCAGATCCTACATACATGCATAGTATCAAGAAGGGTTGGTGGAGTTATTGCAGCAAGCCAGCTTTGACTCTTGGCTAGGCTATCCTACGATACCCCAACTTGAAATGGTTTTGCGCACACGAGTCCACTACTCACCACTTCAATACACTACCGAGGATCCACCTCCGTCTTCCTACGGAAGAGCCATCCTCGGCACTCACACTTATCTTGAGGCTTTTAACAGTTTCCATTTACTTGTCTATGAACTGTATAGGCAACCAAGTAGTCCTTTACCGCGGACGCGGCTATTCGAATAGATTATGATAACCCTGCAGGGGTGTACTTCTTCATACATGTTTCCACCACTTAGCGTCTGCACACGACATGTGCTCGGCAGACTTCAAGCGAAAGCCGACGTGGGTGTAGACCACGACCTACCTAAACACTTAAGCCTCTAGTCCAGGTTTATCGCCTATTCAGGTTCCATCCGCAGGGAGTCCGACCGAGGTTTCCCATACGGCCCCGAACGATGTGAACAGGGTTCCCGAGATACCTAACGGGTATTCGGTACACCCGGCCACGTACCTACCGCATCACAGCCCACCCCTACGGTCAGCGCTGTCCACGGCCTCCAGTAGGCTACAAACACCAGAAACTACTTGCAACTCCTGGACGGAGAACTAGGGTGAATAAGAAGTCAAGAGGGTCCATTGGTTTCGGGCCCAATGCATGGTAGTAGCTGATTCTTAAATCACACATACAGATCTCAGTGCTTAAGGTCGGCTTCAATGAAACAACCCACCATGTACTCCTACATGGCCTCTCATCGATACCTTTACCAAATCGTGTTCACCACACCACTCTCATTACCGACATAATCATTTCACTCTAGCCCATCACCCAGATGAACCAGACCTGACACGACTCTAAGCATAGCAGGCATAGCAA
This sequence comes from Triticum dicoccoides, assembly GCF_002162155.2. NCBI lineage: Eukaryota > Viridiplantae > Streptophyta > Magnoliopsida > Poales > Poaceae > Triticum > Triticum dicoccoides. The sequence goes on from NC_041381.1 coordinate 298,367,838, forward strand.
GGTAGGAACAACACATACATATGGCTCAATCAACTCCTACACATGCTACTGGGTTTCATCTAGTTACTGTGGCAATGACAGGTCATGCAGAGGAAATGGGTTCAACTACCGTAGCACACAGCAGTTTGAATCGCGTTGTCTTAATGCAGTAAAAGAGAGCAGGAGCGAGAACATGGGATTGTATCGATATGATCAAATGGTTGGTTGCTTGCCTGATGGTTCGATGCACTGATACGGTTCTTCGTTAGGGTAATCACGGTACTCCTCGGAGACAGAACCTGCCGCAGAGAGCACCGATACACAAACATTACCAAACAGTATGCAACAATATGATGCATGCATGAGACATGGCAAAATGAGTGTATTGGGCTAATGCAACTAAAACCAGAAGGGTTTGAACAAATTTGAATCAAGGATTCAAATTTCAAATTCAAATATGGCCTTTTAAAGTGCTTTTCCTTGTTATGCTTAAAACATCAATTTAACTTGTTTGATCATGCATGAAAATAGTACAGATGGATAGATTGGATTTTTCTGATCATTTTTCATATATAATTTGTCCAATTTGGAGTTACCGAATAAAAGTTATGAATTTTTGAAGTTTAAATAATATTCTGGAATTTCCTGATTTAAATTAAATCCAGAAATTATAGTTATTGCGCCAGCATGACGTCAGCATGACGTCATCGGTCAACTGCGGCTGGCTGGAGTCAAACCTGACGTGTGGGGCCCACACGTCAGTGACAGGGGGGTTAAACAGGGTTAAATTAATTCTAATTACTAATTAGTGGCGCTGGGGCCCACTGGTCAGTGTCAGGGGTTAACTAATAGTGGTTAGCGCTAATCTAACCATCTGACCGACAGGGCCCACGCGTCAGTGACCCTGGGGGGTCAAACCTCAGGTCGGACAGGTCAAACCCCACCGGCGACATGACGCCGGCGAGGCCCGAGACGGCGGCGGAAGTGCTTTTTGCCATTCCGGCAACCAAATGGACGGCGGAAGGCATCTACGTGTTGCTGAGGTTGAGCCGCGACTATTGGTGGTGGTGGTTGGGCTCGGGGTGGCCGGAGTTGACGGCGGCGAGCTCGGCTGCGGCGGCCGGAGTTCGGGTGCGGTCGGAATCGACGTTGCAGGGGGCTTGGGGAGGCGTTAGTGCGCGCTACGTGCTCCTAGTGAGGTGTGGAGCACGATGGTGTGCTCGGTTGGGTGCTACGGTGACCGTGGCCACGACGGCGACATCGCCGGCGGCGTGGAGCTCTCGGCCAAGGTGGGGCTAGGGCCTAGAGGTCGGGAGAGACCAGGGGAGAAGGGGGAAACGATCCGGGGGCTCACCGCGGAGCTGCAGAGGTGGTTAGCGGGCTCGGGGACGCGCTGGAGACGACGAATTCGACGGCGACGATGATCGGAGCCCGAAGAGGGGAACGGCGACGTGGCGGCGATGCAGGGCTTCCGGGGAGCTGTGGAGCGGTGGGGAGGAAGAGGGAGTCGAGGCGGAGCTCCTGAGCTAGTCGGGGGAGCGAGGGGTGGCCGGAGATGGCTGCTATGGCGAACGGCGGCGACAGTGGTGTTCGGCCGTGTGAGAGAGAGAGCGAGAGAGAGGAAGGAAGAGCCGGGAGAGAGTGAGAGAGAGCAGGGGGGATCGGGAAGGCCTGCGGGAGTCGTCCACGCGGCCAGGAGCGCGTCGGCAAGCAGGAGGTGGCCGCGCGGCCGTGCGCGCGCGAGCACGCAGCAGCTTCGGGGCGAGGGGAGGAAGACGACGGAGGGCTGCAGTGGTGGGCTGGGCCGGCTGCTGGCTGGGCCGGCCAGCTGGCTGGGCCGCACAGTGGAGGAGCCCAGGTAAGTTTTCCCCCTTTTCTTCTGTTTCTGTTTTTATTTAATATATCTGCAACTTTGTTGAATTTAATAAAATACCTAGGCAACTTCAAAATTCACCAAACTATTCCTGGCCCATAGTTGGATTATTTCCAACATGAAACATTTTAGTTTGGAGATATTTGAGCATTTAAATATTTTATATTATTTTAAATGCCCAAATTCAAATATTTATGATTTAATTCAAAAACCCTAGGATGGCCTAGGAAAATGTGCACCATTTTTGGCAGAGGTTCTGAATCAAGGCAAAAATGATGGGCATTTCAGAAGGGCATTTCAGGTTCATTGAAAAATTATTTTAGTAACCCTAGTTGGTTTCAGAGGGGACTGGGGGTTCTGTCATCCCCATTTCAAGTTTCTGATGAAAGAATAAACATGATGCAACACTCTAATGCATGACTAGCTAGGTTGTGACAAGTGACATGTGAAATGCCTTCTAGCCGGATTGTAGATCGTTTGTCTTTGCCGACCTTTTCGCTTCGACCTCGGGACCCTAGAGTCCGGAGTGTGTCCGAATACCTTCTCGGTTATGAAAAAACCGGGGTATGCATGGAGACCAGGCGTAGGGGTCATTAGTGCTTTATCAGACAAGTGCCCAACTAATTATGTTATATTACATGGTTAGTAAGAAACATCTTCCAGGGAGAATAGTTCCGTTAAGGGTTCCTTTCGCTGGGAGGCATGCCCTAAAGTGCATGTCCGGACTGCAAAGAAAGCAGTAAAACATCTAGGGGCAGATATATAAAATAGGTAAAAAGTCATCTTTTAAATCACCGACCGAATATTCCCTTAAGAACGCTAGCTTTCGGCTTCACCCAGTCTGAGGTACACATCCGGCTGACCCGGCAGTAACAATCGCAGAGGTGCTCCCTTTACCTCCTAGCCGAACAATCGGGAACGTAGGGGTAAGCACAGGAGCCAGGCAACCCAGCTTGGCCAAAACTTAAGTCATATCGATGCATATAATGGCGAGTAAAAGGTACATGTGGAAGCTTGACACATGTGTTGGGTATGAAACCCGTATAATTAAGCTTCTGTAAAAGAAGCCCCCAGGAATAATGAGTGCGGATGGCACATCATGCGTATGCAAAGAATGCAAAAATAGGCCCGGAAGGGCTTTTAAGTGAAAAGGATAAAAAAGAGAAACAAAAGACAGCCGAAGTATGAAAGTTTGGACTGGGGAAGGGGACGAACTCTTAGTCCGGCGCTAGGCGTAGAATCGTCGGAGGCGGGCTGCGTTCCATGGGTTCGGCTCGAGTCGGTTATCCGACGCATTTCGCAGATGGTATGCTCCGCCGGTCAGTACTTGATCGATAATGAAGGGGCCCTCCCATCTGGGCTTGAGCTTGTCCTTTTTCTTGTCTGGCAGGCGTATAACTAGTTCACCAACGTTGTAAGTCTTGGCCCGTACTTCTCTGCTTTGATATCTTCGGGCCTGCTGCTGATAGAATGCGGAACGAGCCTTCGCGACGTCCCGTTCTTCCTCCAATGTGTCCAAGCTGTCCTGCCGATCGAGCTCGGCCTCTCTTTCCTCATACATGCGCACTCGAGGTGAGTCATGAATAATGTCACAGGGCAAGACTGCCTCTGCGCCGTATACCATAAAAAATGGTGTGAATCCGGTAGTACGGTTAGGCGTTGTCCGCAGCCCCCAGAGTACGGAGTCGAGCTCCTCGACCCATTGTGCGTCGGATTTAGTGAGTGACCTCACTAGTCTGGGTTTAATGCCACTCATTATTAGACCATTTGCTCTTTCCACTTGACCGTTGGTTTGAGGGTGATAGACTGACGCATAGTCGAGCTTGATGCCCATATTTTTGCACCATGACTTAACCTCATCGGCCGTGAAGTTCGTGCCGTTGTCGGTGATGATGCTGTGGGGGACTCCGTAACGGTGTACCACCCCTGATATAAAGTCTATCACTGGTCCGGACTCTGCCGTTTTGACTGGTTTGGCCTCTATCCATTTGGTGAACTTATCCACCATGACCAGTAGGTATTTTTTCTTGTGGGTTCCCCCTTTAAGGGGTCCAACCATGTCAAGACCCCAGACCGCGAACGGCCAGGTAATGGGTATGGTTTTGAGGGCGGTGGGTGGCATATGGCTCTGATTAGCAAAGAGCTGACAACCAACGCATCGCTGGACCAAGTCCTGTGCGTCTGCTCGAGCCGTCGGCCAATAAAATCCTGTACGGAATGCCTTTCCTACAAGGGCCCGGGCTGCTGCGTGGTGTCCTCCTAGTCCGGCATGAATTTCGGCCAGGAGGTTTCGCCCTTCTTCTTCGGAGATACACCTTTGAAGGACTCCGGTAGTACTTTTCTTGTAAAGTTCTCCCTCATGGACCTTGTAGGCCTTCGATCGCCGGACTATGCAGCGGGCCTCGTTTTGGTCTTCGGGTAGTTCCTGCCTAAGTAAGTAGGCTAGGAAAGGTTCTGTCCACACGGCAATTACTGCCATTATGACGTGGGTGGAGGGTGTTGTCATCTGCCGAATCACCGGTTGGTGTGGTTTTCTCCGGTTTATCGCTACCGGACTCCTCTTCCCATAGTACGGATGGCTTGAAGAGCCGTTCCAGGAAGATATTTGGAGGGACAGCATCACGTTTCGCACCGATGCGTGCCAGGACGTCGGCTGCTTGGTTATTATCTCGGGCTATGTGATGAAATTCAAGTCCTTCAAACCGAGCTGACATTTTTAGGACAGCGTTGCGATATGCTGCCATTTTCGGATCCTTGGCGTCGAAGTCTCCGTTTATTTGGGATATTGCAAGGTTTGAGTCCCCGTGCACCTCTAGGCGTTGAATGCCCATGGAGACCGCCATCCGGAGACCATGTAACAGGGCCTTGTATTCGGCTGCATTGTTGGAGTCCGTGTACATTATTTGAAGTACATACTAGACTGTATCTCCGGTGGGGGACGTCAGTACGACGCCAGCCCCCAGTCTGTCCAACATTTTGGAGCCGTCGAAATGCATAGTCCAATTGGAGTATGCACCGTACTCTTTAGGGAGTTCGGCTTCAGTCCATTCGGCGACGAAGTCAGCCAAAACTTGTGACTTTATAGCCCGTCGAGGTTTGTGAGTGATGTCGAATGGTAAGAGCTCGATGGCCCATTTTGCTATCCTGCCCGTTGCGTCACGGTTATTTATAATGTCATTGAGTGGTACTTCAGAGGCCACTGTTATCGAGCACTCTTGAAAGTAGTGCCGGAGCTTTCGAGACGCCATGAACACCGCATATGCTATCTTCTGATAGTGCGGGTAACGGGATTTACAGGGGGTTAACACAGTGGATACATAGTACACTGGTTTTTGAAGAGGGAATTTATGCCCTTCTGTCACTCGTTCGACGACGAGGACCGCGCTTACAACTTGATGCGTTGCTGCGATGTATAACAACATTGGTTCGCCCAAAGTGGGCGCAGCCAGGACCGGATTGGTTGCCAATATGGCCTTTATTTCTTCGAGTCCGGCAGTGGCAGCATCCGTCCACTTGAAGTGTTCGGTGCGCCTGAGGAGGCGATAGAGGGGCAACACCTTTTCTCCTAAACGGGAGATAAAGCGGCTCAAGGCTGCCACGCATCCTGTTAATTTTTGTATTTGTTTGAGGTCTTTTGGAATATCCAATTGTGACAGAGCTCGGATTTTGGCCGGATTTGCTTCAATTCCTCTACCGGATACGATGAAGCCCAGCAGCTTTCCGGCTGGTACGCCGAAAACGCATTTTTCCGGATTCAACTTGATGTCATATGCTCTGAGGTTGTCGAATGTGAGCCTCAAATCGTCTACTAAAGTTTCAACGTGTTTTGTTTTGACGACTACGTCGTCTACGTATGCCTCGACTGTTTTGCCGATCTGGGTGGCCAGACATGTTTGAATCATGCGCTGATATGTTGCGCCGGCATTTTTGAGTCCGAAGGGCATCGTGTTGAAGCAGAATGGTCCATATGGAGTGATGAATGCCGTTGCGGCTTGGTCTGCTTCCGCCATCTTGATTTGATGATAGCCAGAGTATGCGTCCAGGAAGCAAAACGAGTCGTGCCCTGCTGTGGCATCGATAATTTGATCGATGCGGGGGAGAGGGAAGGGATCCTTTGGGCAAGCTTTATTGAGGTCTTTAAAATCGACACAGAGGCGCCAGGATTTATCCTTCTTTGGTACCATCACCAAATTTGCTAGCCAGCCCGGATGTTTAATATCTCTAATGAATCCGGCTTCCAATAGTTTGGCTAGCTCTTCTCCCATTGCCTGTCTTTTGGGCTCGGAAAATCGTCGAAGAGCCTGTTTGACTGGCTTAAATCCTTTTAGGATGTTTAGGCTGTGTTCTGCCAACCTGCGAGGGATTTCGGGCATGTCCGAAGGATGCCAGGCGAAGATATCCCAATTTTCCCGAAGGAATTCACGCAGTGCGGCGTCAACTTCGGTGTTCAACTGTGCCCCGATGGAGGCCGTCTTTGTTGGGTCCGTTGGATGGAACTGGAATTTTATTATCTCATCTGCTGGTTTGAAGGAGGTGGACTTGGATCTTTTGTCGAGTATCACATCGTCCCTGTTCACCGTAGAGCGCAGTGCGGTGAGTTCCTCTGCCGCTAGGGCTTCGGATAGTGCCTCGAGGGCTAGTGCGGCTGTCTTATTTTCGGCGCGGAGTGCTATGTCCGGATCACTAGTGAGAGTGATTATTCCACCGGGCCCAGGCATTTTGAGCTTCATGTACCCGTAATGAGGTATTGCTTGAAAAATTGTGAATGCCTCTCGTCCTAGTATGGCGTGATACCCACTGCTGAACGGGGCCACCTGGAACGTGACTTCTTCGGATCTATAATTGTCCGGAGAGTCGAACACCACATCGAGTGTGATTTTTCCGGTGCAGCGCGCTTCCCGGCTAGGGATTATTCCTCTAAAGGTTGTGCTGCTTCGCTCAATACGGCTCCAATCGATTTCCATTTTTCGCAGAGTTTCCTCATAAATGAGGTTTAGTCCGCTGCCGCCATCCATGAGGACTTTTGTCAGTCGAAAGCCGTCCACTATGGGACTAAGTACCAGTGCGGCTGGGGCTCTGGTTGTTCGGAATGTGGGCTCGTCGCTGGCATTGAAAGTAATAGCTGTGTCGCTCCATGGATTTGCTGTTGCTACTTGGTAGACTTCGGCGAGTTCGTGGATTGTTTGTTTTCGCATATTATTTTATGCGAAAGTCTCGAAGACTGTTGATACCAGGCTGGTATTGTTGGAGTGGTTTCCCGGAGCTAGGAGCTCTTCGCCACTTTTGGCCACCTGCCGTAATATCCAACATGCTCGAAGGCTATGTGTTGGGACGGCTCCCTCTGTACTATGAAGTTTACAGGGTCCATTGAGCCATCCCTCCAGTACGGTTCCGTTTCCCTTATTGGGTTTTTGTTTTTTCGTTTTTGCATCTGGGGCCTGAGTATAAGGCGCCCTTTTACTGCGGACTGGGTTTGGGGCCGGATTATCCCAGAATTGATTTTCGGTCTTCCGGAAACTCTCCATCGCACAGTACTTTCGCACAATGGATGCCAGATCGGTGAAGCGCGTAATTTTGCAACGATCAATGGCGTTTAGTATTCCCTTGTCCGTGCAGTTATTGCAGAAAATTGATATTGCGTTTTCTTCTCGGCAGTCCTTTATCCTGTCCATAACCAGGAGGAATCTGGCCCAGTAGTGATGTACTGTCTCAGTAGGCTCTTGCCGTATTAGAGATAGATCGCATATGTCTGGGCAGGTGGGTGGAATAAAATCTGGATCCCTGCCCATCTTGAGGCTCAAAGGCCAAGGAGTTTCCGAATTCGGAAGTTTGGTCTGCTGGACGCAATCCAGCGAGTCCGGGGCGATGCATGATTTTAAGTTCAATGCTCGATCGAAGTCCGTCTCTCCGCGGGAATCCGGCATGGAGGGTTCGGGAATCCGGACATGAATTGTCTTCAACACTGGCAAAGAGTTGCCGTGTTGTTCCTCTACCACTGTGACGTGGTGGGTGGCCTGGGGAGAGTTAATCTCTCTCAGATCGGTTTTAAGCCCAATTTGGTTGTAGTCCGTAGCGACTCCCAGGGCGGCGATGCGATCCAAGAGCTCATTAATAGACGAGAGCTCAATTGGATCTAACTGTTCGGCAGCTTTAGGGCTGACGCGAAGATTGCTTCCGACGACTTGAGAAGTCATAGCCGAAGCGGCGGCCGGACAGGCGGTCATAAGAAAACCACCAAGCCGGATAGTTTGGCCGGCGGCCAAGGCCCCTCCGGCGAAAACACCGTCTTTGAAGACGGGTGGAGGCATCCGCTCTATCGGCGACGACACAGAGGAACTCTTAATGAAAGCACCAATGTCGGTGTCAAAACCGGCGGATCTCGGGTAGGGGGTCCCGAACTGTGCGTCTAGGCGGATGGTAACAAGAGACGAGGGACACAATGTTTTTACCCAGGTTCGGGCCCTCTCGATGGAGGTAAAACCCTACGTCCTGCTTGATTAATATTGATGATATGGGTAGTACAAGAGTAGATCTACCACGAGATCAAGGAGGCTAAACCCTAGAAGCTAGCCTATGGTATGATTGTTGAGATGTATGTTGTCCTACGGACTAAAGCCCTCCGGTTTATATAGACACCAGAGGAGGCTAGGGTTACACCGAGTCGGTTACAATGGTAGGAGATCTACATATCCGTATTGCCAAGCTTGCCTTCCACGCCAAGGAAAGTACCATCCGGACACGAGCCGGAGTCTTCAATCTTGTATCTTCGTAGTCTGGGAGTCCGGCGGATATTGATAGTCCGGCTGTCCGGGCACCCCCTAGCCCAGGACTCCCTCAAGTGTGATGACTTAACATAAAAGTAAATAGATACGCCCTTCGCAGAGGGAAGCAGGGATTTGTAGAGGTGCCAGAGCTCGATTTTAAAATAGAGATTGAATAACATTTTGAGTGGCATACTTTTGCTGTCAACGCAACAACTATGAGATGGCTGTATCTTCCATACATGGATTATAGGCAGTTCCCAAACAGAATGGTAAAGGTTTATACTCCCCCAACCACCAACAAGCATCAATCCATGGCTTGCTCGAAACAACGAGTGCCTCCAACTAACAACAGCCCTGGGGGAGTTTTGTTTAATTATTTTGATTTGCTTTGATCTTTTTGGATCATGGGACTGGGCATCCTGGTTACCGGCCCTTTCTCGTGAATGAGGAGCGGAGTCCACTCCTCTTGAGAATAACCCACCTAGCATGGAAGATATGGGCAGCCCTAGTTGAAACATGAGCTGCTCGAGCATACAAAACAGAATTTCATTTGAAGGTTTGGAGTTTGGCACATAGAAATTTACTTGGAACGACGGGTAAATACTGCATATAGGAAGGTATGGTGGACTAATATGGAACAACTTTGGGGTTTAAGGAGTTTCGATGCACAAGCAGTATTCCCGCTTAGTACAGGTGAAGGCTAGCAAAAGACTGGGAAGCGACCAACTGAGAGAGCGACAACAGTCATAAACATGCATTAAAATTAATTTACACCGAGCACAAGCATGAGTAGGATATAATCTACCATGAACATAAATATCATGAAGGCGATGTTGATTTGTTTCAACTACATGCGTGAACATGCGCCAAGTCGAGTCACTCAATTCATTCAAAGGAGGATACCATCCCATCATACCACATCATAATCATTCTAATAGCATGTTGGCACGCAAGGTAAACCATTATAACTCATAGCTAATCAAGCATGGCACAAGCAACTATAATATCTAAATGTCATTGCAAATATGTTTACTTCATAATAAGCTGAATTAGAAATGATGAACTCATCATATTTACAAAAACAAGAGAGGTCGAGTTATACTAGCTTTTCTTATCTCAATAAGTCCATCATATATCGTCATTATTGCCTTTCACTTGCACGACCGAACGATGTGTATAATAATAAGAGTGCACGTGCATTGGACTAAGCTGGAATCTGCAAGCATTCAACTCAAAAGAGAAGACAAGGTAATATGGGCTCTACGTTAAATAAACAATCATGCATATGAGAGCTAGTAAACATTTTCAATATGGTCTTCTAGACCCCCAAAGGAAAGAAAAGAAAAGAAAACTATTTACACGGGAAAGCTCCCAACAAGTAAGAAGAAGAACGATAAAATCTTTTTGGGTTTTCATTTTAATTTCTACTACAAGCATAGAAATTAAACTAACTAATTTTTTTGGTTTTTCTTAAGGTTTATCAAACACACAAGAAGAAAACTGAAAAAAGAAAATTAAACTAGCATGGATAATACAATGAAAGAGTATGAGCACCGACAACTAGTGTGTGAACATGAATGTAAAGTCAGTTAGAAATACGTACTCCCCCAAGCTTAGGCTTTTGGCCTAAATTGGCCTAGTGCCAAGGACCACTGCTACTCTCCCCGGTGTACTGGGAAGTGTAATCAGGAACCACTGGCTGGTCATCTCCGGATCCCACTGGAAAGATGATGCACGATAAGGGTCCAGTGCAGGTTCTGGCTCAGGTTCAGGTTCTGGGGTGGATGCTTGGGCTCGATGAGCATACACCGCCTCCGGCGTGACAAGAAAATTTTCTGCAAGCAAATCAAACAACAGAGGCGCAGGCAAAATAATAGTCTCAATGTGTTTCTTATTAAATCTAAGGTTATACAAGAGCATCTTCTCTTTGTTGTCAACGGTAAACTTGTGGGCTACCATACTCTTGTAATCTAAAATGTGAGGAGGCAATTTTGTCTCCTCTTTCTCATGGTGCCTAATAGGTATCTGAAAATGTCTAGCAAGACGTGAAGCATAGATACCTCCAAATATGGGGCCTTTTGTACGATTCAGGCTTAGCCGTTTAGCAACGACGGCACCCATACTAAAACTGTTATCTCCGAGCAAAGCATTTTGAAGAATGATAATATCAGGAACACTAAGGTTTCCACTATTTCCACGACCAATCAAGCATCTACTAGCAAATATGGCAAACGTAAAACAGGAAAATGTATGCTAGAGATTTTCGCCTCGGAACCCTTCTTTGGCTCCTCTACAGCTATAGTGTTAACAAAGCCATCCATATCTTTACGATGGGGTTCCTCTAATTCTCCCTCATAGGGTATCCTACATACCGCGCAAAAATTACGTAAAGAAATTTCTATGAATTCATCATATAAATGAAATGATACTAAAGGCGGTGACTTCTTAGGATAATAATAAAAGTTTTGCACGAAAGTATTGGTGAGTAAGAGATACCGATCGATCCGGTCGTTGATGAAACCAGGGAGGCCTGCATTCTCGACAAAAGAATAAAAATCTTCATGAATTCCAGCTTCTTTCAAGAAATCATCGCATGGCCATTCACACGACCATACTTCCGCTAAGCGAGGAAGATTATACTTGGCTTTTTCCTTCTCTTTGGCTTGTTTTTCCTGAGAGCCTTGGCTAGAAGAGCCCCTCAAAAGTTTCCTTAACATTTTCTAAAAATTTCTGAAATTTTAGTAACTTCAAAATAAAAGTGAATAAAACTAAACAAGATTGGTAGCAGCTACTCCTACAAGTGCCTAGAGCCTCTATCATGCATTAGAATTGCTTGGGACCTCATAAATTTAACATGCAAGCTCAAGAACATGGTCACCTATGCAGCAAAAATTTGCAATGAATAAAGCACTAGAACAAAAACTAATTGGACCAATGGAGGAGTCACATACCAAGCAACAATCTCCCAAAGCAGTTTTGTGAATGGAGCTTTGAGCAAGGAGATCGAAAATCGCAACAAAACGAGCTAGAACTCGTGCTTGAGCTGGATGGGGATTTTTTTGGGTAGAAGATGGAGTGTGTGGATGCTGGCATAAGTGGAGGGGGGCCACCAGGGGCCCACGAGATAGGGGGCGCGCCCTCCACTCTCATGGCCTGGTGCTTGCCCCTCCTGTAGTGATTTCAGTGCCTAAAATCCTCAAATATTCCATAAAAAATCATACTAAATTTGCAGGGATTTGGAGCACTTTTATTTTCGGGATATTTTTTAATGCACGGATAATTCAGAAAACAGACAGATAGTACTATTTTTGCTTTATTTATTCTAAATAACAGAAAGTAAAAAGAGGGTACAGAAGGTTGTGCCTTCTAGTTTCATCCATCTCGTGATCATCAAAATGAATCCACTAACAAGGTTGATCAAGTCTTGTTAACAAACTCATTCCAAATAATACGGAACCGGAGAAATTTCGAATAACACTAAGTTACCTCAACGGGGATATGAAAATCCCCAACAATAAGAATATAACTTTTTTTTCTTCACAGTAGGAAGAGGAAATTCGAAACCTCCAATAATGATAGTTGGAACTTTTCCAATAGAATTGATGCTATGAACTTGAGATTGTTTCCTCGGAAAGTGTACTGTATGCTCATTACCATTAACATGAAAAGTGACATTGCCATTGTTGCAATCAATAACAGCCCCTGCAGTATTCAAAAAAGGTCTACCAAGGACAATCGACATACTATCGTCCTTGGGAATATCAAGAATGACAAAGTCCGTTAAGATAGTGACATTTGCAACCACAACAGGCACATCCTCACAAATGCCGACAGGTATAGCAGTTCATTTATCAGCCATTTGCAAAGAATTTCAGTAGGTGTCAACTTATTCAATTCAAGTCTACAATATAAAGAGAGAGGCATAACACTAACACCGGCTCCAAGATCACATAAAGCAGTTCTAACATAATTTCTTTTAATGGAGCATGGTATAGTTGGCACACCCGGATCTCCAAGTTTATTTGGTATTCCACCTTTAAAAGTGTAATTAGCAAGCATGGTGGAAATTTCAGCTTCCGGTATATTTATTTTGTTTGTAATGATATCCTTCATATACTTAGCATAAGGATTTACTTTAAGCATACCAGTTAAGCGCATACGTAAGAAAATAGGTCTAATCATTTCAGCAAAGCGCTCAAAATCCTCATCATCCTTTGACTTGGATGGTTTAGGAGGAAAGGGCATGGGTTTCTGAACCCATGGTTCTCTTTCTTTACCGTGCTTCTTAGCAACAAAATCTCTCTTATCATAACGTTGATTCTTTGATTGTGGGTTATCAAGATCAACAGCAGGTTCAGTCTCTACTTCATTATTTTTGCTAGGTTGATCATCAACATGAACATTATCATTAACATTATCACTAGGTTCATGTTCATCACCTGATTGTGTTTCAGCATCAGAGATAGAAATATCATTGGGATTCTCAGGTGTGTCTATAGTAGGTTCACTAGATGCATGCAAAGTCCTATCGTTTTTCTTTTTATTCTTTTTGGAAGAACTAGGTGCCTCTAAATTGTTTCTCTGAGAATCTTGCTCGATTATCTTAGGGTGGCCTTCAGGATACAAAGGTTCCCGAGTCATTCTACCAGTTCTAGTAGCCACTGTAACAGCAAAGTCATTTTTATTATTTAATTCATCAAGCAAATCATTTTGAGCTTTAAGTACTTGCTCAGCTTGAGTAGCAACCATAGAAGAATATTTGGTAATGAGTTTAAGTTCACCTTTAACTCTAGCCATATTATCGCCCACGCGTCCTATCTCGAAAGCATTATTCTTTAACTCTCTACCAACATAAGCATTAAAACTTTCTTGTCTAGCCATAAAATCATCAAATTCATCTAAGCATGGGCTATGAAATTTAGTAGAGGGGATTTCAACTTTATCATATCTATAGAGACAATTTACCTTTACTACCTGTGTTGGGTTATCAAGACAATGTGGTTCTTCAACAGGCGGTATATTAAGACCATGTATTTCTTCAATAGGTGGTAAATTCTTAACATCTTCAACTTTAATACCTATTTCTTTCATTGATTTCTTTGCCTCTTGCATATCTTCAGGACTAAGAAATAAAACACCTCTCTTCTTCAGAGTGGATTTAGGAGTAGGCTTAGGAGTTGGATCAATTAGTTCAGGAATTGCCTCAGGAATTGGCTCAAGAAGAGTCCAATTATTTTCATTAGTCAACATATTATTCAATAGTAATTCAGCTTCGTCGACTGTTCTTTCCCTGAAAACACAACCAGCACAACTATCCAAGTGGTCCTTGGAGGCATCGGTTAGTCCATTATAAAAGATATCAAGTATTTCATTTTTCTTAAGAGGATGATCAGGCAAAGCATTAAGTAACCGGAGAAGCCTCCCCCAAGCTTGTGGGAGACTCTCTTCTTTGATTTGCACAAAATTATATATTTCTCGCAAGGCAGCTTGTTTCTTATGAGCAGGGAAATATTTAGCAGAGAAGTAATAAATCATATCCTGGGGACTATGCACACAACCAGGATCAAGAGAATTATACCAAGTCTTAGCATCACCCTTTAACAAGAACGGAAATATCTTAAGGATATAGAAATAGCGAGATTTATCATCATGAGTAAACAGGGTAGCTATATCATTCAACTTGGTAAGATGTGCCACAACAGTTTTAGATTCAAGGCCATAAAAAGGATCAGATTCAACTAAAGTAATAATTGCAGGAACAACAGAGAATTCATAATCCTTATCAGTAACACAGATAGGTGAAGTAGCAAAAGTAGGGTCAGGTTTCATTCTAGCATTAAGAGATTGTTGCTTCCATTTAGCTAATAATTTCTTAAGATCACATCTATCATTGCAAGCAAAGATAGCTCTACCAGCTTCTTCATTCATAACATAACCCTCAGGAACAACAGGAAATTCATAATCATTGGGAGAATTTTAATCGTCACTATCATCAATAATAGCATCTTCAATAATTTCATTCCCCCTAACTCTAGCAAGTTGTTCATCAAGAAATTCACCTAATGGCAAAGTAGTATCACGCACAATAGTTGTTTCATCATAAGTATCATGCATAGAAGAAGTGGCATCATCAATAACATGCGACATATCAGAATTCATAGCAGTAGCAGGTTTAGGTGTCGCAAGCTTACTCAAAACAGAAGGAGAATCTAGTGTAGAGCTAGATGGCAGTTCCTTACCTCCCCTCGTAGTTGAGGGATAGATCGTAGTTTTCGCGTCTTTCAAGTTCTTCATAGTGATCAACAAATATAAATCCCAAGTGACTCAGAGAATAGAGCTATGCTCCCCGGCAACGGCGCCAGAAATTAGTCTTGATAACCCACAAGTGTAGGGGATCGCAACAGCTTTCGAGGGTAAATTATTCAACCCAAATTTATTGATTCGACACAAGGGGAGCCAAAGAATATTATTGAGTATTAGCAGTTGAGTTGTCAATTCAACCACACCTGGATAACTTAGTATCTACAGCAAAGTATTTAGTAGCAAAGTAGTATGATAATAAAGGTAACGATAACAAAAGTAATTTTTTTGGGTTTTGTAGTAATTGTAACAGTAGCAACGGAAAAGTAAATAAGCGAAGAACAATATGTGAAAAGCTCGTAGGCAATGGGTGAGTGATGGATAATTATGCCGGATGTGATTCCTCATGTAATAGTTATAACATAGGGTGACACAGAACTAGCTCTAGTTCATCAATGTAATGTAGGCATGTATTCCATAAATAGTCATACGTGCTTATGGAAAAGAACTTGCATGACATCTTTTGTCCTAACCCCCCGTGGCAGCGGGGTCCTAGCGGAAACTAAGGGATATTAAGGCCTCCTTTAAATAGAGAACCAGAACAAAGCATTAGCACATAGTGAATACATGAACTCCTCAAACTATGGTAATCACCGAGAAGTATCCCGATTATTGTCACTTCGGGGTTGTCGGATCATAACACATAATAAGTGACTATAGACTCGCAAGATAGGATCAAGAACACACATATATTCATGAAAACAAAATAGGTTCAGATCTGAAATCATGGCACTCGGGCCCTAGTGACAAGCATTAAGCATAGCAAAATCATAGCAACATCAATCTCAGAACATAGTGGATACTAGGGATCAAACCCTAACAAAACTAACTTGATTACATGGTAAATCTCATCCAATCCATCACCGTCCAGCAAGCCTACGATGAATTACTCACGCACGGCGGTGAGCATCATGAAATTGGTGATGGAGGATGGTTGATGATGACGACGGTGACAAATCCCCCTCTCCGGAGCCCTGAACGGACTCCAGATCAGACCTCCCGAGAGAGATTAGGGCTTGGTGGCGGCTCTGTATCGTAAAACGCGATGAAACTTTCTCTCTGATTTTTTTCTCCCTGAACATGAATATATGAGTTGGAGTTGAGGTCGGTGGAGGTCCAGGGGGCCCACGAGACAGGGGGCGCACCCAGGGGGAGGGGGTGCGCCCCCCACCCTCGTGGACAGGGTGTGGGGCCCCTGGTCTTGATTCTTTCGCCAATATTTTTTATATTTTCCAAAAAGTGCCTCCGTGGATTTCCAGGACATTCCGAGAACTTTTCTTTTCTACACATAAAACAACATCATGGTAGTTCTGCTGAAAACAACATCAGTCTGGGTTAGTTTCATTCAAATCATGCAAGTTAGAGTCCAAAACAAGGGCAAAAGTGTTTGGAAAAGTAGATATGTTGGAGACGTATCAGTTGTCTCCCAACAAGCGCTTTACTTTAAAGCCTTTTAGCTAGGCATTGATAATTTTAATGATGCTCACATCAAAGACAAGAATTAAAGCACAAAGAGAGCATCATGAAACATGTGACAAACACATCTAAGTCTAACATACTTCCTATGAATAGGCATGTTATAAGCAAACAAATTTGCAAGGCAAGCAAAAACTAGAATATGCAAGGAACAAGAAAGAGACAATAGCAATCTCAACATGACGAGAGGTAATTTAGTAAGATAAAAAATTATACGACCATATTTTCCTCTCTCATAATAATTACATGTAGGATCCTAAGCAAATTCAACAAAATAGCTATCACATAACATATTATCAACACGATCCACATGCATGTGAAGTTGACACTCTTCCAAAATAGTGGGATTATCATTAACTAAAGTCATGACCTCTCCAAACCCACTTTTATCAAAAATACCATAAGAATGAACATTCTCCAAATAGGTGGGATCTAAAGTTGACACTCTTTCAAACCCACTTTCAATATTATTGCAAACACTATTATCAATCTCATATTGATCATGGGGCTTAAATAAATTTTCAAGATCATATGAAGAGTCACCCCAATCATGATCATTGCAACAAGTAGTAGACATAGCAAAACTAGCATCCCCAAGATTAGGGTTTTGGATATTATTAGCACAATTGACATCAAGAGAATTTAATATAAAATCATTACAATCATGCTTTTTATTCAAGGAGCTATCGTGAATCTCTTCACAAATTTCTTCATCACAATTTTCAGATTCACAAATTTCAAGCAAAACCTCATAAAGATAATCTAGTGCACTCAAATCACTAGGATTTGGTTCATCATAATTGGATCTGTTAAAAAGATTGGCAAGAGAATAAGGATCCATAGATCTTAGGTTCTCTGTTTAGCAATAAATAAACAACTATTCCAACCAAACGAGCAAACAAGCCAAGTAAGACATCAAAGCAAACGAAATGACGAACAGAAGAAGGGCGAATAAAATGGCAAGGGTGAAGTGGGGGAGAGGAAAACGAGAGGCAAATGGAAAATAATGTAATGCGAGGGAGATGAGTTTGTGATGGGTACTTGGTATGTCTTGACTTGAGCGAAGACCTCCCCGGCAACGGCGCCAAAAATCCTTCTTGCTACCTCTTGAGCACTGCATTGGTTTTCCTTGAAGAGGAAAGGGTGATGCAGTAAAGTAGCGTAAGTATCTTCCTCAGTTTTTGAGAACCAAGGTATCAATCCAGTAGGAGGCTCCTCAAAAGTCCCACGCACCTACACAAACAAACAAGAACCTCACCACCAACACAATAAAGGGGTTGTCAATCCCTTCACGGTAACTTGCAAAAGTGAGATCAGATAGAGATAATAAGATAAGATATTTTTTTTGGTATTTTTATGATATAGATTGGAAAATAAAAGATGCAAATAAAAGTAGATGGAAAACTTATATGATAAAAGATAGACCCGGGGGCCATAGGTTTCACTAGTGGCTTCTCTCAAGATAGCATAAGTATTACGGTGGGTGAACAAATTACTGTCGAGCAATTGATAGAAAGACGCATAGTTATGAGATTATCTAGGCATGATCATGTATATAGGCATCACGTCCGCAACAAGTAGATCGAAACAATTCTGCATCTACTACTATTACTCCACACATCGACCGACTCCTGCCTGCATCTAGACAATTAAGTTCATAAGAACAGAGTGACGCATTAAGAAAGATGACATGATGTAGAGGGATAAACTCATGCAATATGATATAAACCCCATCTTTTTATCCTCGATGGCAACAATACAATACGTGCCTTGCTGCCCCTGCTGTCACTGGGAAAGGACACCGCAAGATTGAACGCAAAGCTAAGCACTTCTCCCATTCCAAGAAAGATCAATCTAGTAGGCCAAACCAAACTGATAATTCAAAGAGACTTGCAAAGATAACCAATCATACATAAAAGAATTCAGAGGAGATTCAAATATTTCTCAGAGATAAACTTGATCATAAACCCACAATTCATCGGATCTCGAAACACACCGCAAAAAGAGTTACATCGAATAGATCTCCAAGAAGATTGAAGAGAACTTTGTATTGAGATTCAAAGAGAGAGAAGATGCCATCTAGCTAATAACTATGGACCTGAAGGTCTGTGGTAAACTACTCACAACTCATCAGAGAGGCCTTGGAGATGATGTAGATGCCCTCCATGGTCGATTCCCCCTCCGGCGGAGCTCCGACGAAGGCTCCAAGATGGGATCTCGCGGATACAGAAGGTTGCGGCGGTGGAATTAGGTTTTCGTGGTGCTCCCCGATGTTTTCAGGGTACGGGAGTATATATAGGAGGAAGAAGTAGGTTGGTTGACGCTCGAGGGGCCCACGAGGGTGGGGGCGCGCCGGGCACCCTCGTGGCCGCCTCGTTTGTTGCTTGACATCCACTCCAAGTTTCCAGGTTTGCATTTGTTCCAAAAAGATTGCTCCCGAAGGTTTCATTCCGTTTGGACTCCGTTTGATATTCCTTTTCTTCGAAACACTGAAATAGGCAAAAAAACAGCAATTCGGGTTGGGCCTCCCGTTAGTAGGTTAGTCCCAAAAATGATATAAAAGTGTAAAGTAAAGCCCATAAACATCCAAAATGGGTAATATAATAGCATGGAACAATCAAAAATTATAGATACGTTGGAGATGTATCAGCCTCCTCCAGCAGCGGCGACTCCTCCTCCAGCAAGAGCACTAGCGGCGGTAGCAATGACGAACCACCACGCCGCTAGGCTCGGATCAGAGAAGGCGACGAGCAATCTCGCCACCGTGCTCCGGTAAAGCGGGAGGAAGACTCGGGCTGAGCTTGGGCGCTGCTGGAGCCTGGCCTCGGGAACTGCTGCAGTCGTGCGGCCCGCTTTTGTTTTTTTCCTTTCCTTTCTCCAGCATTTGAAAAAAAGTAGATGGCCCTGCTAGGGTGTGTAATGAACCACGGTGCTTGCGCCACTATGCTATGTTTGGTATTTTGATATTGTGCCGTGATACGCGTGTTTCTAGTAGGTGTGTCTAGGGTAACTTAGCTTTATGTTCTTGTGGTAGTCTCGCATGTCGCGAGGGCGTGCCTTTCCAGAGGTATCTTCCAAGGGCTTCCTTCCTGATGACTCGGGAGACGTCGAACCTCAGGAGACGTTGTATAGCTGCAGAGTTTTTAAAAGGCCTCATGAAGCGTCTCGTCCTTCCTCGCGCAAGCCCCTGAGCATGGGTTGATTGTGGCTGGTGCACCAGGTCGTGATGCCTGGAGGCATGGACTCAAGAGGGTACGCATGCCCATGAGCTTGTTCGAGAGCGTCTCACGAGGTTAAGGACGCCGAATCTCTTAGGAAACAAGGCTTCAGCGAGGTGTGGCTGTGGGCGAGCCCAGGCGTACACACCTACCTAGCCCACGCGCGCAGGACGCACGAGGAGGAGCGATGGGCAACTGCCGCTCTTCTTAGGACATGTTTGGAAAGGCGAGCGAACAAGAGAGAAAAATCCAACTATGGTGAATGGAAGACGCGAAAGCTCCAAATTTCATTCAACAAGTTGAAAACCAGCTACAGAAAGCAAGAAAAAGAATAGCCGTGTGCGGCACCTAGACTAGCCTTGTCTTCCCACCAGCGCGCAGCATGGGGCCTCCACTAGGACGTGGGTGGGAGCCCTCGTGAGGCCCAGGGGCGACCTCAGGAGACTCCAGGGTGTTTACAGCACCAACTCATTATTACATGAGAGTGTCACGAGCGGAGACCTTCACAGGCATGGGGCCTTGCTTCATGTGTAGAACCTCCGGAGGTGCTGGATGTTCCAGGCGTTCTGGATGGGGATCCCGTCCTGTGTCTCCAAGCGTGTGGTGCTACGCCTGGAGAAACGGGCGATCCTGAACAGGCCCTCCCACATGTCCGAGAGCTTGTGTAGCCCTTCCCTGGAGAGCACCCGCCTTAGGACGAGATTGCCCACATCGAGCATCCTGGAGCGGACGCGGCGGCAGTGTTACCGCTGCAGCGCCTACTGGTACCTCGCTGCTCGAAGTGAGGCCTGGCGGCGGCGTTCCTTCCCCAGCACGAGGTCCATCCCCCGTGAGGCGTCCTAGCGTGTCTCGTCAAATGCCAAGACCCGCGTGGAGCGATGCCTGACCTCGTGAGGGAGAACCACTTATGCTCTGTAGACGAGGAAGAATGGAGTATCGCTCGTCGGCTTGGTTGCGGTGGTGTGGATGGAACACATCACGGATTGGAGCTCATCGAGCCAGCCCCTGTCGCAGGCCTAGAGCTTCTTGTTGAAGGTCCTTGCCTTAAGGACCCTCAGGACCTCTGCGTTGGCGCGCTCAGCCTGGCTGTTGCTCCGAGGGTGTGCCACTGAAGCGTAGCATATCTGCGTTCTAAGGTTAGCACAATATGTTTTGAAAAGGTTGCTCATGATCTATGAGCCATTGTCGGTGATGATGCGATTAGGAACCGTTAAGCGGCTCACGAGGCCCTTGATGAACTTGACGGCTGAGCCGGCTGGGATGGTGCGGACGGCCTCCACCTCCACCCACTTGGTGAATTTGTCGATGGCGACATACAGGTAGCGGTAGCCCCCTGGGCGCTCGAGGCAACAGGCCCAGTATGTCCAGCCCCCAGACCACGAACGTCCATGAGAGCGGGATGGTCTGGAGGCCCTGAGCAGGCCGGTGGATCTGCTTGGCATGGAACTGACAGGTATCACAGGATATTACTAGCTCAGTGGCATCATTGAGCACTGTGGGCCAATAGAATCCACTGCGGAATGCCTTGCCCACGAGGGTGCGCGACGAGGAGTGATGCCCGCAGTCCCCGCCATGTATGTCCACCAACAGCTCGCATCCCTGCTCCCTGGAGATGCATCTGAGAGAAACATTGTTTGGCTGTCTTCGATAGAGCTCACCGTCCCGGATGCAGTATGCGGTGGCCTAGCAGGCCACACGCTCTGCGTCTTCCTCCTTCTCCGGCAGGGTGCCTTGGAGCAGGTACACCTTGAACTCCTCGGTCCAGCACCCCTCTGGAGCCTCAAGCGCAAGGAGCAGGCGGGATCCCGAGGTTGGGCCGCAAGCTGGAGCGCCTGAGATGGGTGCTGGAGGGATCTCCTCCTGTGGTGATGCTGGTCCTGCAGTGGGGGGAGTTGCTGATGGCTTGAAGAGTCACTCCTCAAAGACGTTGGGCTCCTAAGGTACACGCCGAGACGCCCTCTTTGTGATGTCGTCTGCCTCCTTGTTCATGCCGCGTGGCACGTGCTACAACTCCAGGCCCAAGAATCATTTCTCAATTTTGTGTACCTCCTCGAGGTATGCCTCCATGTGCTCGTCCTTCGTCTTGTACGCTTTGTTGGAGAAGTTGACGAGGAGCTGGGAGTTGCCCCTGATGGTGAGGCGCCTCACCCCCAAAGCCTTCGAAGCCTTGAGGCCAGCGATCAGGCCTTCGTATTTCGCGATGTTGTTGGAGACCTTCTCGCCCTGCTGGAAGCAGAGCTGCATGGCATAGTAGAGCTTGTCCTAGGTGGGTGAGATGCGCACGACTCCAGCCCCCACGCCCTGGCGCGCGAATGCACCTTCGAAGTACATGACCCAACCATCTGGTGCTTCGCTTCTGGTGAGAGGGAATGGTCCTCACCCACTTCTGGGTCGGGAACGTCACTCCATTCCGCCATGAAGTCGGCGAGGGCCACACCCTTGATGATTCTGGTGCTGCTGAACTCCAACTGGAATGCCTGCAGTTCGATGTTCCATTCGGCGACCCTCCCTGCGGCGTGAGGGCTCCGAAGCACTCTCTCCAGAGGGTAAGCTGAGACAACCTTGATGGGGTGGCCTTGGAAGTAGTGACACAACTTTTGGGAGGCGATGAGGAGCATGAGCAAGAGCTTTTGTGGCATGGGATAGCGCGCTCGTGCATCACGTAGCACCGTGCTGACGAAGTACACCGAGTGCTCGATGAGGGCAGAGGCATTAGCGGAGTCCTGAGTCTCCTAGGGCTGAGGGTCCTTAGGAGCCTTGTCATCTATTAGGGCAGATGTGGCCTCAGGAACTCCGTCCTCAGGAGTCTCGTTGTCTGGAGGATTGGCCGGAGCCTCACACTACAAAAAAAGACACTTCCGTGATGATATGTGTTTGTCATAGTAGGTCACGTTTTCTGTCATGGATGTACATCCATGACGATTTTATGATAGAATCAAGATAGTCATACCTGTGCTGTCATAGAAGTGTTCCATGACATTAGCAAAATTATCATCACGGAAGTGTCCACTTCCATGACGATAAATGGCGCGTCATGAAAGTGCTTTCATCAAGGGTGACCAACACGTGGCATCCACCGCAATGGGTCGCCGTTAAGCTATCGGGTCCGGTTTTGGATCTGATAACCCGTTAACAGCCCGGACCAATGAGGATTTTCCACATGTAAAATTCTCATCGGCTGGAGGAAACACGTGTTGGCTCACCGTTGGGACAAATGTCATCCACTCATTGGACATGAGGCGCCTATGATAGGTCGACACATGGCACGTCCCAATAGTGGCCCATTCCGATGAAAAAGGCCGGCTCGGTAAAAATTAGCAGGCCGGCCCATATAAGGCCTACTTGTGTCAGGTCCATTTAAGCCCACAGCCCATACAAGATGTGCCAATTCGGCCCATCAACGGCCCGTTAAAGATTTGACACCATTGCAGCCCATCGACAGTTCGAGCCCATTAACAGCCCGCTATATATTTGGGCTCAATATCGGCCCGATGTGATTTCGGCATGTTAACGGCCCATTCAAGGGATGGGCCAATTTTCAGGATGTACATCTTTCGGCCTTTTAGTGACCCATTTAAGTGTTGGGCCAATTTCTGGCCCGGTGTGTCTTTCAGCCTGTTGACGGCCCATAAATGAGTTGGGCCATTTGTAGTCGGACCTTAGTTTTGGCCTTTTAGCGACCCATTTAAGTGTTGGGCCAATTCCCGGTCCGGTGTGTCTTTTAGCCTGTTGACGGCCCATAAATGAGTTGGGCCATTTGTAGTCGGACCTGAGTTTTGGCCTTTTAACGGCCCATGCTCTTCATGGTCCAATACCAACCCGGTTTCTCTTTCGGCATGCTAAAGGCCCACAACATAGTTGGGCCATTTACAATACGACTTCACTTTCGGCCTCTTAGCGGCCCATGCTCTTCATGGTCCAGTACGAGCCTGCTGTGTCTTTCGGCCTGCTAAAGGCCCATAGTATAGTTGGGCCATATGTAGCCCGACCTTAGTAACGGCCTGTTAACGACCCATGAAATCAAATGGGCCCACCTGTAGCCCGCTTCGATGTCGGCCTGTTAACGACCCTGGAGGTAAGAGGGACGACCATTAACTTTAGGCCTAGTAACGACACATTAACTTAATGGGCCCACTGTAGTTCGTACATGTCTTTAGGCCAATTAGATAATTTGAGCCCATTACGACGAGCAATTATGCACAGGACCAAAACTGATCAAGCAAAGGTACGACATACAAGGAAAAACGTTGCACATCCAGCATATATTATAGGAAATTACATCCACTGGGCAATCAAATATTGATGCCAGTGCAAATAAATGAACAGAACCTAATGATCTACAATGTCACAATCTGCAACCTCAGCGCGGATGACGCCCATAAGCATGTGGGCAAGTTCTTGCTGCTTTGCTACACTGTCTCTGAAAACATTGATCAGTTGTTGTTGCGAAAAAAAACACGAATGTGCAGCTCTGATTCCTCCACCATTTCCATCATTGCTTCAGCCATTAATTGGTTCACAAACATATTTTTTTTTGTTGCATTCGAGACAGAGGAAACTGAACAGATTCAGATGGCGATTTTGGCAGGCTTGTATTATTTATAGTGGAGAGTGTCTCGACCACTGCATCATAACATAAATTAGGAGGGGAAGCAAACAGATTAATCATGAGGTATTACCATATTACCTGGCCTAGATTTATTGGAAAGAAACAATGGGGTTGCCTTGCTATTTTTGGAGTTTGTCTTCTTATCTTCAGCAGCCTGCACCAAATTAACACACTAGCATTTCTATCATTGGCCAGGTCAGATAATAGGAAAGCAACATTGACACAACAAACGTTTGGGCAACCGGACCACACCAGCCTACACCAAATTAACACAATATGGCACTTCTATCATCAGGCAGGTATGGTAATACGAAGCAACATTGACACAATGAATGAATGGGCAACCAGAGAAGCACTACAATTCAGTAATGTGCATGATATGAGATAGTACACTCATGCCGCTCAGTATGCAAAACTACCAGGCATATTTTCTTACAAAAATCAACATTGCTGCCTTTAAAATTTCCTACAACTGAATTTAGATCAGAAAAAGGTGGGATTCACACTGATTAACAAAATACATGCTGATGTAAAAATATAGTGATATAAAGCAGGTACTTACATCATCATTGGAGCACAGAGAAATCCCGCAAGATACTTTCCTCGAATACGATCCCAATGGAGGGAATCTTCTCTCGTTTAACCTTATTTTCTAGAAGTGAGATGGGTAAGAAACATGTCGAAAATATGATCAGAATGCTATAAAATTTCATGATGCGAGGATACGCACATGCTTCTTAGAATGGAGTTGACATATTTTTGCTGGACTGGAGCGGACTAGTTCATTGGCCACTGGAATATGCTTATTATCAGTGGGAGTTGGGTTTCTCTGTGCTGGAGCAGTATCTATGAAAACTGGAGTTGGTTTATTATCTCCTGGCGTTTGGATCTTTTACAAAGACCTGGTTTGTAACCCTTCAGATTCTAACATAGCCGTCTTCCCCTTGCATGCCTTATATAGAAGAATGGGGCTTCAATTATAAAACATGCTACAACAAAGATGGAATAGGTACTGGAGAATAGAAAGGCATGACATATTGACATGTATTCCCTCCATCCAGAAATAAATGGATGGGTCTAGGCATATTTCAGTTCTAGATACATCCAGTTTTATCCATTTCTATGACATGTAATCCGGACGGAGGGAGTATGATGTAAGAGCTAGGGATACGACAGGACAATAATGTAAAAAAAAACCTACTTGAATATAAAATTGTATGCTAGCGGAATACATTACAGAAAAACACTAAAGCAACATATGCGTGTATGATTGGGAAACTAAGAACGGCACTGCAAGAGACCACTAGAACATCACTTAAATGTAAAAAAAGAACATGGTATGGTAGACAGATGAAGTACATACTGATGAATAACAATGCATAAGATATTGAGAAGCATGATGTCCAAAATAAGCAGATGGCATTGCGATAGAGTAGAATGACAGTACTTGAATTTGAAAACATGTTATCATTAATGGAATAGGTACTGAAAAACAGGAAAGCATGCCATATTTACATGCATGATCAGCAGGCGAAGCACAAGGCATTGCAACAGAGTAGATGCACTCCAGGACATTATATGCATGTTGTACCCATATGAAGGGCCAATTTAGAGCAAGGACCTTATGGGGTGAAAAGGATTCATCATCTTTCTGCCAGTCTTGTGAAGAACTGCCTTTACATGTTCCATCATATTGGGTATCATTGACGTCAAGTTTGTTGGCCGTTACATTTCTCCGTGAGGTTCTTGTGGATAAATCAGTGTGTGCAATTATATCTGACATGCATGGAAGACAACTAGTAGTTAAATTTATGTAATGATTGCCTGTAGGAGACGACATAAATAGTAGGACTAGGGTTAACTAGCAGCAATAGGTCTCAAAACACTAAAGGGAGAACACAGATGACAGCTACACAATATGTATCGTTTGTATTCGAGATTAACTAGATGGCACACAAAAGTATTAAGGAACAACATAGGTTATACTAGAAGTGGTATAATACTATAATCACCAGCCTGTGGGGTAGCATTGGCTGATGGATGATAACTATGGAACAACGTTACCGAAAGAACAAGTCTCTTAGCTGAACTATGGAACAGTATTAACTCCTGAACAATACCCGTAAGAGATCATCATGACTATACAATGAAATGTGATAATCTATTTTCAATGCTTAGATGAATAACAAAGCCATAAATGTTGCACACAAGTAAGATGAGGCTACAACCTATCTAGCCGCCATCCATAGGGGTGAGCATCATGTGCTGACTTGTCGATGGCCTTGTAGTTGTTGTGGCTATCCATGTCGAGCACGCACATTCGATGCAGGGAGCTATTGAGTGGGGACTATAGATCCCTTCTGGTGCATGCTTCCCTTGTTGGAGCAGCTGCGGTGAGTCGGAAGACGGTGTGGCCAAGGATGCAGAAAACACATAATGTTAAGAACGACACATCTCTATGATATGAAGAAATACCCTAAGAGATCAACAGCAAGGTACGAGAGTGGTCACACGTCTGTTGACTGAAGACTAAATTGGGGTCACACGATTTTATTTTATTTTGGTACTGTCCGATCTAAGCTGGATGGCTTGATGGCCGTCTTGTGCCTCCCGTCTGACACTGTTCGGAATCTGCCCCGAAGAGCCAGCGACCATCGGCAGAGAAGCTTGCCTCCATTGTCCATGGCCCTGACCAAAATCCCGCTCCCCGCCCCACCGCACTACCATGGTTGCGCCGCCCCCGGGCCAATCCACAAAGACACGCCGTCATCCAGATCCGGCGGCGGCAGTACCTTCAACCCACACAACTCTAAGATAGGCATCTAAGCGCTGCTTCTGCGGCGAACTTGCGCCCCCGCACCCTTACATTAGACACCAGCCAATCGGCAGCCTAGGAGCTCCGTCGGCTTGAGGGGTGCTGCTTCCCATTGGGAATTGATTGGCCCATAATAAAAATTCAGACAACTGACGCCTAAATAAAGTGATTTGAGATGAGGGTGCGACTATTTGGCGACCTGGTGAAGTAGGCAGCTCTAGCTGCCTAGTCGGTGAGGCCGGCATGGTTGCGGTGGCTACCAGCGGCAGGGAAGTAGAGATGTCACGATGGTCGACGGCTACGGGGAAGCAGCGCCAGGGCTCTGGACGGGTCCAAAGTTGGAGCCGCTCTAGCGCTGTGAACAATGGCGGGGGTGAATCGGCTCCATACGGTTCACACGACCGTCATCAAGGCAGCTTCGGCAGCATGGAGTAAGAGGCACACGGCCCAGTGCACGACAGCAAATGGACAACGTCTCCGGGATTAGAGAGGAGGGCGGCTGTGAATTTGGTCCAGTGGGGGGCGCCATGGAGGAGGGGCTGAGGTTTCGCAGCTTGGGAGAAGGGAGCTTCCGGGGAGAAGGTGATTTGGCGCCCACGAGGTATGAATGGGAATTGGGAGGGGGAACCATGTCTTATGGAAGCATTTGTCT
>NC_041381.1:298395817-298396764 GCF_002162155.2 Triticum dicoccoides
TGGGTATGTGTACTGAGTGTCAGGGATAGTAGAGTAACTTTGCTTCTCCCAAATAGTGGGCGTGAGCGATTTCGGGCGAGGAGGGCATGTTTTGAAATATACTGGTGCAAGCAATTTCGGGCGAGGAGGGCGTGATTTGAAATATAGTGGGCGCGAGCAATTTCGGGCGAGGAGGGCATGTTTTGAAATATAGTGGGCGCAAGCGATTTTGGGGGAGGAGAGCGTGTTTTGAAATAGTGGGCGCGAGCTATTTCGGGCGAGGAGAGGGTATTTTGCCGACCATGGTTTATGAATTATCCGGCACATGTCATTTCGGCCAAGGAGAAGGCGCGCTTGGATGAATTTACGAACCTACCCTCGATGTACAACGGGCCAATTGATGCGTGTCCCACATAGGCCGGTAATTTCGCGTCTCCCATTTATTTGCTCGGGAAAATTCCACCGAGCAGAGGGTGTTTAACGGTTTGTTCAAATTTTGGGAGAACGAGCATCCATGTCTACCTTACCAGGTCGATTGGAATCAAATTTTGAAATATTAGCTCGCCACTTCTTTTTTAGATGGAGAGATGATGCTCGGGAGTAATGTGTTTTTACATGCTCGTTGCTAGCGATTTACTATATGACAAATAGTTGACCCACTCAAAAACGGGAATCAAACCCAAAATGAAATATCTCGATTCAATGAAATAGCACGTTCACCAGGTCAAAATATTGAACTAAATCCAAAATTGAACACCTCAATCGAGTAGCATGTTGTACAATATTATAGTACTCCATGAACATGTTGAGAGTCAAATTAATGGACGTGTTTGATATACGCATATCTCCGTTCATGTGTGGATTGCAGACAACATGTTCTCCAATTTAAATATTTGAATGCAAGTTTATATCTAAACATGGTTTATATCAGTATTTGATGCATAAAATAGGACCTCCCCCTCTATCGG
>NC_041381.1:298397081-298483093 GCF_002162155.2 Triticum dicoccoides
TCCATCTATAGGTCACTCTCACACACTATGTATGATTCTCTAGTCCAAGCTAAATATCTTGGGTGCACTGATCGTACGCACACAAATTCCTTGGCTCGTTGCCCGTAACTCTCTCATGCACCACTCTGTCATCTCGAATCTCTTCCCTCTCTCTCTCTCTCAAACTCTCCATCTACCTGGGTCACACATACACATGCATATCTCACTCGCACTTGATAGACCCATCTAAAAATTTATCTCTCTCCCTTGTTCTCTCTCCATCTCACACGCACACACACACAATCTCATGCCTACCAAGTATGATGGTCTCTCACTCAAATGTAGGCACACACAGTCCCCCCCTATATGTATATGACTAGCTAATATCAGTCTCCATCACAAACATGTGCATGGTCTATCTCGATTTCTCTCAGGGCATCTTTCTATCTCGCACGCACCTCCCTCGAGTCCCACCCATTTAGTCCCCTCACGATCTCGAGGGGGTCTCTCTATCAAAAACACACCCTCTCTCCCTCCCCATGCGTCCATGTTCGCCATGTGTCCCTCTCGAGCTTTATTCCTTGTTGGCCAGACCTCTATTGGACATGTGCTATAGGGGTGTCTCTCTCCGTTGCAAACAATCACACACTAGCTATCTTCGTGTATCTCCTCACCTCGCTTTTCTATCTCGGAGATGCATGCATGATATGTTTCCATAAGAAACGAGAAAACACACACACTCTCTCTAATTTATCGTTTGTTGTCCCTTTATCTTTCACACACATACTCTTTTTTCACCCTCACTCATTCTCCTTCACACGCACTTGATCTCTCTCGACTTAGGAATTCTCTTTGGTCCATAGCATATAGATTTATTGAAAAGTCAAACATCACAAAGTTTGACCATGTACGTGGAGAAAAACATTTACATCTAGAACGACAAACACATACCATTAGATTCATCATGAGATGTAGTTTCGTATGATGTATCTTTGGTATTGTAGATATAAATAATATTTACGTAAACCTGATCAAAGCTTCCAAAGTTCAACATCTAAAAAATTTACATGCACTGCATTATCGAGCGGATGGAACATCTCTTTCCCCCTCTCAGCTATCTTACGCACCACTCAACATTATCGGGGCTCCTCTATCTCTCTCAAACTTTATATCTCCCTGGTTCACACATACACATGTTTTGCTCGCGCTACATATAGACCCATCCAACACTCTTCACCCTTGTTCTCTGTCTATGTGACACGCACCCCCTAAGTACCATAATCCCTCACTCCATCATAGGCGCGCACACTCCCCCTTAAGTATGATTATCTCTCACTAGCCATCATGAACACGTATTGTCTCCTTCCATCCATACGTCTATATCGATATCTCTCGGGGTATCTTCTATCGCGCACACACCTTGTCACTCGATCTCCCACCCATGTAGTCCCATCACTATCTCCAGGGGATCTCTCTATGACAAACATACACTCTCTCCTACCCATGTCTGCATTTTCTCCATACATCTCTCTCAACCTCTCCCTTGTTTGTCAGACCCCTCTTGGCCACGTGCTAGGGGTCTTTCTCTCTTGGTTGCAAACAACTACACACTATCTCCTCACCTTGCTTCCGTTGTCGAAGATGCATGTGTGATATGTTTGCATAAGACACAGACGCCTTTTCTCTACTTTTATCGTGTGTTGTCCATGTCTCTTTCACACACGCACACACAATTTTTTCATTCACTCTTTCTGTTTCACACACACACACACACACTCTCTCTCTCTCTCTCTCTCTCTCTCTCTAGTTAGGGACTCTCTCACGTCCATAAGCATATGGATGTTTTGAAAAGTCAAACCATAGAAAAGTTTGACCAGGTATATGTGGAGAAAAACATTTACATCTGGAACCATCATTAGATTCATCATAACATGTACTTACTTCATACTATCATATATCTTATAGTAGATATATGTAATTTCTTTATAAACTTGGTCAAACTTTCAAAAGTTTGACTTTAAAAAAATTGTTGGCACTACATTCTCAAACGGAGGGAGTAGCTCTTTCTCTCTCTCTGCTATCTCTCACGGGCCTCCCCTCTCACTCGAACTCTCTATACCGACGGATTATACGCTCACTGTGTCAGCGTATAGCTCCGTATATTGTTTAGTTGACCGGTCAATCAGTCCACATGCTGCCTTGTCAGCTCGTGTTCTCTATCTTCGTGTGATGGCCCATGTGGCAGTGGGTGAAAATAAGTAAACTAGAGGCCCATCTGACACGCGGTGAAGTAAACAAAGTTGAAACCACTTGGGGTAGCACCCCACACGCTAGTAAATTGAGGGCACATTAAGGACACACTTCTTCCGCGTGAAGGACGCACTCGCGCACAATTCACCACTGCGCGGCAGTATGCACAGAAGGACGCACTAGCGCACACCCAGCAGGCCAGCACACAACACAGACCAGCACACGTGTACACCGGCGTCGCCCCCTGTTGAGATGGACGGCGAGGTAGCCAACAAGCGGAGGCGGCTCGAGCCAAAACCACATCCAGCGAGCCTGGACTTCATCAGCTGCCTCCTCGACGACATGCTGCTCATCATCATCGGCCTCCTCCCCAAAAAATCTTCCGTGCAGACCGCCCTACTCTCCCGGCGGTGGCTCCCCCTCTGGCGCCGCGTCCCCCTCAACCTCACCGTCGACAGCTGCCTCTACGACGGGGATTGCAAACGCATGGCCGCAGTCTCCATGATCCTTTCATCGCACCCTGGGCTAGCCAGACGCCATGACATCCGCATGTTCAGTACCAACTGCAAGGTCCAAGACAAGTTCGACGTGTGGTTCTTGTCCCCCACCCTAGATCAGCTCGAGGAGCTCAACTTTGAAGCTGGACGATGTCGCTCTCTGCCGCCGTCCGCGCTCCGCCTCACGCCAGCGCTGCGCCGCGCCAGCTTCAGCTCCTGCTATCTTCCCCAGATTAATGTCGCGCCCGCCCTTCGTCTCCCTCAACTCAAGTAGCTCGACCTCTTCGATGTTGGCATCTCGAAGTAGGCGATGGAGCACCTGCTCCGCAGTTGTACTGTGCTCGAGTACCTTCATCTTGAGCAGATCCACGGGTTCGTTAGCCTCCACATCGCCTCGACGAATCTTCGACGGATTTTTGTGTCTTGCTAGCCCCGCAACAAGACATCAATTGGGAAGAGATCACTCCAGCTATTCCACGTTATGGTCATTGAGAATGCGCCTTTCCTTGAGAGATTGCTTGTATCTGATCTACAAGGTCCAACAAAAATCAAGGTCATTGACGCGCCGAAATTGACAGCGTTGGTGTACTCATGTGCCAAATTCTCCGAACTCTTTATTGGATCCGTAATCGTTCAGGTACAACACTCATCTTCTTCTCCGTCTTCTTGAAATTCACATTTTTAAATTTCTTCTTGAAGTATTTACGTCCATCTTCCAGTAAATGATTCCCACAAGCTTGACCTAGTCTATGCGCACAGTGAAGATCTTGGCAATAAAATCTATCGGCCCAAATCTGGATCAAGTTGTTGGATTCCTTACATGCTTTCCGTGCACGGAGAAGCTACTCATCGAGGTGAAACTTCTTTCCTATTAGTAAATGTTAATCACAACGTAGCTCACTTTTTTCGTAATGTTCCCAAATTACGATGACAAGTGTAGTGTTCAATACTGCATCTACGCACTACACCGAAAGAAATGTTTTTAGTATTTTTTCTCACGTGATCACCTACATTGTTTTTTTGTTGTACTACTATAGTAGTCTAGGCTAGTCATAGTGGAAAGTAACTTAGACTAGTAACTCTATGGTTACCCTAAGAGCAAGTACTACCTCCGTCCTGGTTTACTCTTCCTATTTTGTAGTATCAAAATTTGACCATATATTTAACTGACAAAATGTTAATGCATGTCACTAAAAATTATATCGTTGGATTAGTATTTGAACATAATTTCAAATGGTATAATTTTTGGTGACATGCATTGGCATTTTATTAGGTAAATCTATGGTCAAAATTTTAGACTAAATGCGAGGTAGTACAAAAGTGGGCTATAACAGCCCTCCACTATGTAGGCCAAAACATGTGACAAATTGACTTGTGATGCATTTGGTGTCGATGCCCCTCCATTGCTCACCTGTTGCCCCAATCTGGATCACCTACTTTGCTCCAGTGCCAAATTAACGCATGCAATGAAAAAACACTTGGGTGGGAGAGATAGAGAGAGAGGACTGAGGCAATAAAAAACACTTGTTTGGGAGAGTGAGAGGCTTGTGTAGTTGGTTTGATTGATTTGTTTATACATGTGGGTCTGTGTGCACAGCGGTGCCAACTCTCTCACATCGTGAGAGCGGTGCCAAAATCTTTTGATTTGACATCGATGCGTATTATGTGCATACTTTTGAGAAATATGCCATCGTCCACATAGTGGAAGGCAACAAATGCCCAAGCTCTTCACGTGCTCCTAGGTAAATGAGAGGAAAGAGAAAGAGAGAGAGAGAGAGTGAAAAAATATAACTAGCCAGCCAACCCTATCGTATGAGCTAATGATATTGGTACCTCTTGATGACACGACAATCTTATACGGCCAGCTGCTCTAATATGTTCTCTTCTTTTGCAGATAAAAAAAGACCTGAAAGTGAAAAATGTGCCGCACTATAACAATCTCATCGAATGCCTTGATCTCCATCTTACAGAAATTGATTTGATCGACTACCGAGG
Organism: Triticum dicoccoides; assembly: GCF_002162155.2. Classification (NCBI taxonomy): domain Eukaryota; kingdom Viridiplantae; phylum Streptophyta; class Magnoliopsida; order Poales; family Poaceae; genus Triticum; species Triticum dicoccoides. Next base: position 298,401,803 of record NC_041381.1, read on the forward strand.
CAGCACATCTGAGATTAAATTGGCCAAGTTCTTTGTTCTGGGGGCAAGTGTGCTCAAGGTAATGAGGTTTGGCGTTCTCTGGCGCAACAATGAATGGCGTGCTAATGACTGCAAGCGTCTAAGCCTAAATGACAAAGTCTCCACATAAGCTGAATTTGTTTTTGAAACATCAAGTGGCCATAGACTCGAAAATTTATTTGCCCATTAGTAACTTGTCAGGGCGGTGGATTTTAGTTTGTACGATAATGTTGTATCCACCTAAAGTAAAGAAAATTCTTACATAAACTTCCTAGATTCCCTCTTCGTAGATGCAGCATTACTCCTAACATTTGTAACATCAGTTTGAAACTTGTAATATTGTCGTGTCCTATTCCTCCATTTTCAAAATCCTGTGAATCAAAGAGGTCTTGGGTTGGTGATGATGTTGTGCCTGCCATCTTTCACCAATAGCCGTCGGATCTAGATCTGATGCATACAAACCGAACTTCTTCAGTTTTGCAAAAAGATGCCTGCACTTGTTCCCTATTTACAAACAACTCCTTATCTCTCACAATCAACCTTATCTCCTCGCCACGACATCTAGAAGGCCATGGAAAAATCTGGCGCAATGGCCGCTGCCGGCGCCGTCCACCCCCAATCTTGGTGTTCCGTGCAATGCACGGGCATCTACGCACGGGAAATTATGTCCAACACGGCTAGTTGTAAGTAGGCTAGCTCCACAGCCATGATGATAGTTACTGCAGACGGTGAGGCTGACTATGTTATGCCGAACACGGTGCCTATACTCAGGTGTCATCTCCGGCGCAGGGTCTTGTCACTTCACTGCGACGAGCAGCACGTAATAATTTGACAAACAGGTAGTACAGTGCTACTACATTGGTAGTACTACTACTAGTACTAGCACCACCGTCTGGATTTAGTAGTACTACCACGTCCATCTGGATTTAGTATTTGACTAGCAATATCTAGTAATGCATGTCGCAAAAAAGGGTCTATCTAGGACACATCTAGATGTGACATAGTTATGTCACATCTAACCTGATGTCCACTATGTTTGTGGCCTATTTTTTTTTCTTGTCTCACCTTTTTCTTGTTCCTTGTTGCTACGTTATTTGTGGGAGATTAGATGTGACATCCTTGGAAAACATCTAGATGTGAATTAGACAAAGTGCACAAAAAATTTACTACTCCCTCTGTAAATAAATACATTGTGTATTGTTTTATTCCTTCCGGTAGATGGCTCAAATCTGAAGTCTCATCAATCAGACTACTATTGTACTCACCGACCGCTCAGGTTTGCAAGCTACCAACAAAAAATTGAAAACAAAGACTACTATTGTACTCCCTCCGTACTGGTGCATTAGTCACGTTACGAAAACCAAATAGTAATCCCAAAACTTTTAGGCGTGGTGCATTAACTACCCACCTCGTTCACTGTTTTTTGCCACGAAAAAAGAAATCACCCAATACGAGACGTGGGGTGTGTATGCATCCAATGACTTGAGACTACTCCCTCCGTCTAGGTGTATGAGTAGCCACAACGAAGAGAAACATATACTAGTAACATACACATATCCCTAAACTATGTTACTACCTTTCATAGTGGGTAGTAACATAAGTATGGTAACATGCAAAGCCTCATTTATTATGTTATAGACTCATATTGCATTGGGACATGTGATGTCACATTAACTAGCTAAGTTACTCAAACTACCTCTCTCCTCATTAACTCATTGCCACATAAGCAAATTTGTTGAGTTGGACTCGATGTTACTGCTGAAGTTACTCCCACTGTGGCTTGTCTAAGTCATCTTAGAGCAAGTGAAAAAGAGGAGTGGTCTCTCATGCAAGAGCCGCTATATGCGGATCTAGGCCGATATACAATAAATATGAAGAAAGAGATAGAGAAGATGAGAAAAAGTAGTACTCTTATAGCCAGCCTTATAGCTAACCTTATTGTATGAGTGGCTACAAGTGATGGCTCTAGGGGAAAGCGAGAGAACCATGCTATTTTTGCTAATTAATTGGATTACATGCAATGAACTAACCACTACATGTCATGTTTCATAGTCTCAAGTCATTGAAAGCATGCACGGCCCACATCTCTCATTGGTTGATATGTCATGAAATAAGAAACGAGGAGGGAGTTAATGTACCATGCCTAAGTGTTTTGGGACAGAGGGGGACGCGGCTTCATTGACTTACTGCACCTGCGTTTGGGTGAATGACACATGGGCCCAACAGGTGGCTAGCCCACCTGTCATACAGCCAAAGGCAGGTGCAGTAGAGGGCCGAGGAGTAGATGGCCAACACACACGAGAATGCAACGCAGTATGCCCATATAAAGGCTCCCCGCCAGTCCAATCTACGAAATCCTATGCACCTACACACCGTAACCAAGGCCAGGAGTGATCACTCCAATCGCAAGATCAGTTGACTAGAAGCTAGACTCATGGAGGCGATGAGCGCGAGCATCAGCCGACTGTGAGAGATGGTCAACGATGCTGGCCTACGGCCCGGCACCAAGGAACGTCTCTAGGTCATTCTTGAGGCCGCCAGGGTGAGAGGCCGCTTGGGCGACAACATCTTCTCCTTGTTCGACAAGGTCCTCATCGGCTTCCTCGACAAGTTCATCGTCGTCAAGAAGCTCACGGACGACCTTGACGTACGCCTCCAACCCATGTGCCCAGGCTCTGCGATGCCCGCCACACTCATCGGCCTCTATGGTGACAACCTCTTCGACGCACTGGTGGCCCTGCGACTGCCCACTGTCGCGCCGAAGAAAGTCCACCTCGAGGTCGCGCTCCCCCGAAGCGCCTGGCGCAGCAAGACACCGTCGACATAATCACCCACGTCTACGCGCAAATCATCCACAAGGACTACTACATGCCAGAGGAGTGCGATAGGTCGCTGGCCTTCTTCACCCATATGGAAACCTTGGACGACATTGTTCAAAAGCACCTTGAGCTTGCCGCCAACACCGCTGCTCCTCACACGTCGGTTGGTGACCCGATGCACTAGGGCGTGAGGATGTTGTTGATTGATCCGTATGTATCTTTGTCTTTTTGTCAAATCCATGTAGTAGTATATTGTACTACTAGTAATTACCTTACCTTTCGCATTAACTTCAGAATCTTCGTACGTACTCCATGCATGAACCGTTCTAGAACCAAACTTCTCATTACTCTAGGGAAAATCGTTATTTCTATCTATCGGTCGCTGCATGGAGCAGAACCAAATTTTACAATTTCCAAGTTCAAAAGGAAAAGCCCGCCATGTTCGCGTCGCACCCCCACACGGTTGGTCTGGCACGCTGCTGAGGGGGAATGCGTGCTGTGTTGCATTTTCACTTACAAGTGGGACCGTAGTTGAGCAAACCGACTATCAGCAAACCCCCACCCCTGCCACCACGTGATGGCTGAGAAAACATGAGGGAGAAGAGATGGCTGTAGCATGGACTCCAAGAAAATTGGTGTCGAATGGGACTCGTGTAGGTGGAAAATGCTGCACTGCTAGACGTGAATGCTACTTATGGCCCATGCCACCCCACTATCTCGAGCCTATATCGAGGTGCTGGTTATGTAGAACAAATTTCTTGGAGTCCGTGCTCAGCCCTCCTCTATCTCTCTTCTCAGCTAGCCATCACACGTGTGGAGCCCATCGTCTGTTTGTTCACATGCGGTCCAACATGTCAGTGAAAATGCAAGAGGACCCACTGAACCTGCACATCTTTCACCTTGACGTGCTAGTGATGAAAAACAAATCCAATAAAGATCTTCGGTGGCCGATTTTGGAGTTACTCAAGAGTAGTAAGATTCTATTTACAGTTTAACCCAAGATGCACATCACGTGGCTTCAACTACCACTCCATTTTCTTGCACGACACGACCAGGATGCTGGATGTCCCACGTGTCAGCAAAAGGAGGAAGAACTCGACCAAATTGTCGGATATCGGGTTTCGGCAAAACCCTTAAGGTTCGAACTCTGGGGTGCGCACGAAGAACTTCTCCCTACCGATCCACGTCCCAAAACCTTGCCGTGAATCTAAGCTACACGATGAACAACACAAGGGAAAGCGGTTTATATTGGTTCGGGCCACCGTTGTGGTGTAATACCCTAATCCAGTGTGTGGTGTGGTGGATTGCCTCTGGGGCTGATGATGAATAGTATAGAGGAAGAACAGCCTCGCGAGGGGTGTTCTTGAGCTGGTGCGGTGTTCTAATTGGGATGGATTCGATCAGCTCTCGGTCCGATCTCTTCTGGATCATCCGCTCTCTACGGTGGTGGCTATCTCTATTTATAGGGGCCCTGGTCCTCTTCCCAAATATTGAGCGGGAAGGGAGCCAACAACGGCCATTTTGAAGGGGGACAACTAGTACAAGCTATCCTGACTAAAGTTGGTCTTCGACTGCCAAAGGCACTGGCGATGACGCGTCCTGGGCTCCACGGTGATCTCCATCCTGCCGTCCTGCTGGTCTTGGTCTCGCTGCACCGATAGGGAAACCTTTGCTTGACGCCTCGGTACTCCGCGCCTGCGCTTGCCCCCTTTGCACCAAAGGGGAAACAAGGACACTGCGTTGGCTGGCGTCCGCCTGGTCTCGATCGTCATGGCTTACGTCACGAGCACCTCGCGAGGTACTCCGTACCTTGATCTCTCCGCCTCCTCGCGAGCTTGCCTGGTGAGCTGGCGGCTTACCAGCCTTTTCCGGTTTATCCGACGACTTCTATTGAGGCAGGCGTGACCACTAGGACCGGAGGTGTCCCCTAAGGATTTCAAAGGGCCCAGAAATGTGCCTAATTATACGACTGACTTACAGCCTGGGGCATGGATTGAAAGCTATGAGATGGCTATGGAGTTACTCAAGGCCAGTGACGCTGCGATGGCCAAGTACTTCACCATGATGTTGGATGGGACTGCCCGCACTTGGTTGAAGGGGCTGCCGCCTAATTCCATCGGTCATGGGCAGAGTTAAAAGCCTGGTTCATTCAGGCTTCAAAGATACATGCAAGAAGCCCATGTCAATTGTGGATTTGACTAATTGCAAGCAGGAGGAGGGTGAGTCCACGACCCATTGGGTGCGCCGGGTCAAGGCTATAATACATTCGTCTAATAAGATGGATGCCGGCTCTGCAGTCTTAATGTTGGAGAAAAATTGTCGTTTTTTACCTCTGAAGATGATGTTAGGGCGGCTCAAGCGCGATTGTAATGACATGGGTCAGCTGATGGCGGCTCTGGTCAAGTATGCCGACTCTGATAGTACTAAGGATCCCGAGTCTGATGATGAAAAGACAGGGAAGGGAAAAAGAATGGAAACGGCAAGGGCCCTCAGCATAACCTGGCAAATCAAGGAGGTAATAAACGTAAGGCTGATGGTAGCTTGGAATTTGTGGCTAACACCAATGCACAAGGCAACAATCAACGACGTAAGGGGAGACCACCTCCCTGGTCCAGCGGGTCAAGCCCCACGCTTGAGCAGTTACTAAATGAGCCCTATCCAAGGCATGTCACTCAGCAGAAGCCGACCACTCACCTATGGAAGGACTGTATGATCATGAAGGCTTTCAAGAATTCAAACATGTTCGACGGTAATCATGGGCAGGGCCATGACTCAGGTGGCGGCGGCTTTCATGGCCCGGGCAGCGGTTCAAATTCCAATCCTCAGGGTAATCAAGGTGGTTATAACCAGCAATCTGGCCAGGGTGGTCAACAGCAGCAGCAGTAGCAGGGTGGATACCAGAGCCATCCAAAGCGGCTGAATAGTGGACAATATCATGTGTTCGCCACCAGTTTGTGTAAACGAGACCATAAGCTTCATAAGAGGGCTGTGAACGCTGTTGAGCCGGCAGTTCCTCATTATTTGAGATGGTCCGAGCAGCCTATTCTATGGAGTAGGGAAGATCACCCTCCCCGGGTTGATAATCCGGGTCACTTGGCCTTGGTGGTAGCACCTCAGGTTGGTGGATACAAGTTCACTAAAGTACTCATGGATGGAGGCAGCAACATTAATATCCTCTATTATGAGACCTTTCACCGCATGGGTTTGACTAACAAAAATCTCAAGACTTCCAACACTGTTTTTCATGGAGTGGTTCTTGGTAAGTCGGCATACCCAGTGGGTAAGATTGAGCTAGAAATGGCCTTTGGAGATGAACATGATTCTAGGGCTGAGAAGTTAACCTTTGAGGTGGTCAAAATCAAGAGCCCGTATCACGCCCTCTTTGGGTGGCCGACTTATGCCAAGTTCATGGCGAGGCCGTGTTATGTTTATTTGTAGCTCAAGATGCTGGGTCATAAAGGCACCATCACAGTGCATAGGAGTAGGAAGATAGCCTTGGAATGTGAGGAAGGTGATGCCGCGTATGCTGAATCTATTTGTGCGACAGAAGAGTTGAAGTTCTACAAGGACAATGTTGACCCGACAGATATGATGTCTTTGAAAAATCCAACAACAGAGCATGAGCCGGTCATGAAGTTTAAGTCGGCCGATGATACTAAGCTTGTTGACTTTGTTCCAGGCGACTCATCTAAGCAGTTCAGTATTAGTGCCAATCTGGATCCCAAATAGGAAAGCGCACTCATCAAGTTCATCCTTGAGAACCGGGACATCTTTGCATGGAAACCTTCTGACATGCCGGGTGTACCGAGAGAACTCACTGAGCACACTCTTAATATTGATCCAAAATTTAAGCCGGTCAAGCAGTTTCTTCGGCGGTTCAATGAGGAGAGGCGTAAGGCATCGGTGAGGAAGTAGCCCGGCTCTTGTCGGCCGGGTTCATTGTTGAAGTTTTTCATCCAGAGTGGTTGGCTAACCCGGTGCTTTTGGTTAATAAGAATGGAACTTGGCGTATGTGTGTGGATTATACGGACTTAAACAAAGGTTGTCCGGCTGATCCCTTCCCTCTCCCTCGTATTAATCAAACTATTGATGCTACGGCGGGTTGTGAGCGTTTGAGATTTTTGGATGCTTATTCTGTTATCATCAGATCAAGATGGCAGTTAAGGACTAGGAGAAGACGGTGTTCATTACTCTGTTTGGAGCCTTCTGCTATGTGTCTATGCCTTTTGGGCTCAAGTGTGCCCATGCGACTTACCAGCGGTGTGTGTAGAATTGTCTTCATAATCAGATTGGGCGTAATGTTCATGCTTATGTGGACGACATTGTGGTGAAATCCAGAGAGAAGGAGACCTTGATAGATGATCTGAAGGAGACTTTTGACAATCTTCGGGTCTTGAAGATGATGCTTAACCCAGCCAAGTGTGTTTTTGGCGTGCCTGCATGCAAGCTTTGGGGTTTTCTGGTTTCTAACAAGGGCATCGAGGCTAACCCGAAAAAGATCAAGGCAATCACCTCTCTGGCTAAGCCGGCGTGCATCAATGGTGTTCAGCGTTTGGCAGGTCGTATCGCTGCCCTAGGCCGGTTAGGTGAGAAGGCAATACCACTGTATCAAATGATGAAGAAAACAAATAACTTTGTCTGGAGTGATGCTGCTAACGCTGCCTTTGAAGATTTGAAGAGACAACTAGCTGAGCCGCTGGTCCTTGTTGCTCCCATTGATAAGGAGCCATTATTATTATATGTGGCTGCTAACACGCGGGCTGTCAGTGTGGCCATCGTGGTGGAGCGTAAGGAGGCTGGCAAAGAGCATCCGGTTCAACGACTGGTATATTATATCAGTGAGGTGCTTATTGAGTCCAAGAAAAGGTATCCACATTGGCAGAAACTCGTTTATGGGGTATTCATGGCAAGCCGGAAGCTTAAGCAATATTTCCATGGTCATCCCATCACTGTGGTCAGTTCTGCTCCTTTAGGAGATATCATCCAAAATAGAGAGACCACAGGACGAGTCGCCAAGTGGGCCATTGAACTTGGACCTCATGGTTTAAAGTATGTACCACGCACTGCTATCAAGTCTCAAGCACTGGTGGACTTCATCAACGATTAAACTGAACTGCAGATGCCTGAAGAGAAGCCAGACAACACGTATTGGACTATTCACTTTGATGGGTCCAGGCAATTGGAGGGCTCGGGGGCTGGAGTTGTTTTAGCTTCCCCTCGAGGTGACAAATTTTGTTATGTGCTACGGTTGATGTTTCCCTGTTCTAATAATGCAGCTAAGTATGAGGCCTTACTCCATGGTCTTCGGATGGGTAAGGTGCTTTGGCGACTCAGATTTGGTGGCTCAACAAGTATCAGGCAAGTGGGATTCCAAGGATCCTCTCATGGCGGCTTATCGCCAAGAAGTTGATGGCATTGCTGGACATTTCAAGGGTTACCACGTGGAGCATATTGACCGCAGAAAGAATGAGGCAGCTGATGCCTTAAGCCGGCTGGGCTCTCAGCGTAAGCCGATGCCGCCTAATATTTCTTGGATATTTTGAATAACCCTTCTGTCAAGTTACCTACTGAGGAAGACTTGGCTGTTCCTGACCCGGAGGCATAGTTGGTGGCGTCTCTTCACGTCATCCCAGATTGGACAGTGCCATACTTGGCTTACATGACCCAGGGAGAGTTGCCTGAGGATCAAACCTTGGCCAGGCAGATAACCCGGCGTTCCAAGTCAATGACAATTGCCAATGGCGAGTTGCATCATTGCAGTGTCACTGGGGCGTTTCAGCGTTGTGTCTCTCCTGAAGAAGGCCAAGAACTTCTATGTGAGATTCATGAAGGGTATTGTGGCCATCAAGTCGGGTCAAAATCCCTTGTGGCCAAGGCTTTCCGTCATGGATTTTATTGGCTGACGGCTCATGCTGATGCAGAGGGCCTGGTGAGTAAATGTGACGGTTGTCAGAAGTTCTCAAGACGTGCTCACATGCCGGCTCAAGAGCTGAGGATGATTCCAATTACTTGGTCGTTTGCAGTCTGGGGCTTGACATGGTTGGGCCTTTCAAAAGGTCCAAGGATAAAAAGACCCACCTCTTGGTGGCGGTTGACAAATTTACAAAGTGGGTTGAAGCGGAGCCAGTTAGTAAGTGTGATGCACCCACGGCGGTTCAGTTCATGAAGAAGGTGATATTTCGCTTTGGCTTTCCACGCTGCATTATAACTGACAATGGTACTAATCTGTCTAAAGGCGCCATGGAAGAATTTTGTCAATGTGAGCATATTCGGCTTGATGTTTCATCAGTGGCTCACCCCCAATCCAATGGTCAAGCTGAGAGAGCAAATCAGGAAATCTTGAAAGGCATCAAGCCCCGGCTTTTGGTCCCTCTGCAACGAACGCCAGGTTGTTGGGTTAAGGAGTTACCCTCTGTGATATGGAGCATCAATACTACTCCTAACAGGTCTACGGGTTATACGCCTTTCTTCATGGCTTACGGAGCTATGCGGTTCTCCCCAGTGACATCTGTCATGACTTGCCCCATGTGGCGGCTTATGTTGAGGCGGACAATGAACAAGCGCGTCAGGATGCCCTTGACCTATTAGATGAAAAACATGACTTGGCAGCAGCTCGCTCGGTGATTTACCAACAGGACCTGCGCCGCTAACACAGCCGCCGAGTTAAGTCGAGAACCTTTCAGGAAGGTGATTTGATGCTCCGGCTCATACGGGATCAAACCGATGCACACAAGTTATCCCCAACTTGGGAAGGGCCCTTTGTGGTCAGTAAGAACTTGAACAATGGGTCATACTACCTTATTGATATTCGAGAGCACAAAGACTCACGTAAGTCGGAGCAGGAGACCCGCCGGTCGTGCAATATCGCTCATCTTTGGCCTTACTACACTTGAGCCACCGGCTCTCAGCATGTACATATTTTGACAATGTATATATTATGATAAATAATAAAGCAGGACCTCTGTCCTTTTTTCATACTCAAAGGTAATATGTCATTATCATTGTCATTGTCATCTCAAATGATCACTTGGGGGCTGATCTATCCGAATCTAGCTTGACCCGTTTGATCCGGCTTATGATCGTATTCAAATCTAGCCGTTAAACCTTATGATCATTAGGGGGCTTCCTGTTCAAACATAGGTCGTATTCGAACCAAAGAGAACATAGCTGTCGGTATCCTCTTGATTGGCACTCTGCCGAGCTCATTAGGAGGCTTCTTGATCATATTCGAATCATAGCTCAACCCCTTTTGGGAACCAACTTTGATCGTATTCGAATCAGAGTCATTAAAAAACTCTCAAGGTCATTAGGGGGCTTCCTGTTCAAACATAGGTCGCATTCGAACCAAAGAGATCATAGCTGTCGGTACCCTCTTGATCGGCGCAACGCCAAAGCCACTGGGGCTACATGATCGTATTTGAATCCTAGCTTAACCCCTTTGGAACGATTTACTAATCGTATTCGAATCAGAAGCCTTGAATTTCTTACATTCTATTTGGTTTAAGTTTTCATTGAAAGCAGCCTTTATTTGACTTGATACTTTTTTGAGATTTAAAAGTACAAGTGTGGTTAACTTTAACCCGGCTTGATTTTGGCTCATAAGTCGCCAATATATAAGAATCATCATACCTTTGGAAGCGTTGGTTTCCAAGGATGGGGTTATCACCCTTACTGTTGCGGTCATATAAGCCGGCAGTGCAAATTGAAAGATCACATGTATGAGATTATAGTTGTGTTTCAATATTATATGTTACAACAGGCTTATATGTGATTCTTTCTTCATAGTAAGATGTCAAGATATTATGACCCGCCCAGCGGTAAGCCGCCAAGGGATCTTGTGATCTATTTCTATGTGCAGGATAGTTAAAAGACATGGTCAAGCATAAGCAGATAATAAGTATAAGATGGGTGAACATAATATGGCGGCTTAATAGTATTGAGCACCAAAAACGTGCATGATGGCATGACAAAAGCAAAGTTATTTCTACTCTATTACACGACTCCTCGAGCCCAAATGATTCATATTGTTTTTTAGCGCATCACAGGTATGAGCCGCCACGGCAGATTAACTCTCGTGTTGGCCTGAAGCGTCTGGGTTAGCCATCTCAGCTTCTTCGCCCCGTTCCCTTTCCTGGAAGGTTGATGATGACCAGTCAGTGCCATTAAAAGCTTCAAATTCAACTTCATCATCAATTAGTCCGGCCGGGTCAACTTCAGGGGCAAAGGTATGCTTACGGAGTGGGGGGATCAGACTGGTCACTTTGTAATGAGGTGTTGGAATTCTCTAGTCTTCCGCGTCATAGCCCGACTGGTACTTGGAGAGATCTGCTTCATCAGCTATTAGGGTGGCCGCAGGGCGTATCTCCTTCACACAAGCGGCGAAGTCTTCCTGCTCAAAGGGAGTGCCATCCTCCTTAAAGCTTGGATAACCAGTGGCGAGGTCGGCCAGGTCTAACTCCGGTAGCTAAGCTTTGGCCCGACTTAAGGCAGCCACAACTCCGGCTCTCACAGACGATCACCTCAGTTCGGTGAATTGCCAGGGTAGCACAGAAAGTTTCTTTAATACATCTACCAGGAGTGTGGGCACTTCATTGGACGGTGCCACCGAGGCTAAGGCATGCGGAGACCCGGTGTACAGTTGTTCCACCAGCGTATAAACCGCCTTCAGTTTGATCAGCATATCTTGGTTCAGATTTGAACTCCTGGGGCCTACACAAACATTGTCAGGTGAGTCAATTCCAATTTATATGATCAATTGAAAGGTTCAAGTATTTAACACTTGTAGGACGACTTATCAAAGATCGCTGAGACCATCTGAGAGACATGGCGTTTTAAGCCGGATAATTCACCGGTTGCCTCTTCAAGAGCCACCTCTGCCTTCTCAGCTCGATTAATCAATGCAATTTTTTCATCAGCCCAGGCCTTTTTCTCCATTTCGAAGTTTTTCTTTAATTTTTATTTTTCAAAAACGCTGAATTTAAACTTGGAATCAGCACTTTGGGTTTCCATGTCTTGGGCCTCAAGGCAATTCTTCAGATCAGACACTTCTGATTCAAGTTGACTAGTGGCAGCCTATACAAATATCGGGTCAAAATCAGGACAATCATGATGCAATATTAAGTCCCAAGCCTTTTGCAAGCAAGAACACTTGGCACTTGGGGGCTAATGTCTACAGAAGAATTTTACTTAAAGTGGTGGTTCATGATAGTAAGTCCCAAGCACTTTGCAAGAAACAGTACTTGGCACTTGGGGGCTAATGCATATTGTTGTTCAAGCTTTTTAAGTATTTTATTCTATACAACCATATGAAGGACCGGCTCAACCATGCTGGTTAAGCCGCCCCTTGGGGACTACGGAGTAAGACGGATTTGTTATATATGCTATCCAAATATGTTACTAATGTCACGAAGTTTGTTTCTAAGTCTACACTGTATTCATCATAGCAATATATTTGAGGGCTGGCATAAGTAAGGATAAATGAGTACAGAGAATGGATTGTACCTCAAATTTCTGGTGCATCTGCTTCACCATGTCAATTTTGATGTCACGGCTGCTGTGCACTTGGCTCATATAGCCAGAAAAGACTTCTCCAATACTCATGTGAGTATAGTCAGCGACATCAAGCTTGACCCGGCGGTGTTCCAGAAGCTCCTCCTTGGCGGAACACTTGGCCAGCACGTTCGGCCTCCCTGGCTCAGCAAAACTGGTCTTGGTGATTTGGACACCACGGTATTGAGGATCATCCGTCCTGACCGGGCTAGGAGCTTTCGGGTTTTCTGAGCCATCGGCGGCTCGCTCGGCAGGCGGGTCAATAGTTGGAGTTGGTGTGTCTTGAGCCGGCTCAGGTGGCGGCTCATGAGTTGAAGTTTCAGGGGCAGTCGTTCCAAGTTCTGGCTCATTAAGGATTTTTTCTTCGTCCGGCCTGGTCTTCTTCACCCTTTTACTAGGCATTGCTTTTCCACTGTATAAAACCAAAAGGTTAGTGCAAATATAAACGAATTGAAATGAATACAAGATAAGCAGGTTATCATTACCCTGGAGCGGTCTTGAAAGCAGGTAGATTGGACTGCATTGAGTCCCCAGAGGAAGGGGAGGTTTCCTGATAATCCGATTCAGAAGAATTGAGTGGTTGACGAGTGAGACCCGCCAAAGGATAAAAGAGATTTAAATAAGAGGTGACCTCGTTCCGGCGCTTCCTTGGGGTGTTTGGCAAGCCGGAGGAGAGCTCCGCATCCTTGTTGGTCCGGGTCTACCTTCGGCTCTCATGAAACTGTTGCTTCAAAAGAAATTGAGGATCTTGATAAGCTAAGGGATGTGAAAATCTTACTTTCTGGGTTACTCTGTGGATTTTCTGTCTTGGCAAATGCTCGGAGTCGGAGGAAATGATAGTTACCTCTTCATCCTTGCTATGGCTTGCTCCTGTGTCCTCCTGCTGATAATCAGTGTCAATAAGATGGTTAAAAACGGAGCCAAGAGAGTCAAGGGCTACCTCCGACTCAGAAGAATCTTCTAGCCGAAGCAAGTCAGAGGCGGTGGCTTTCTTGCCCTTCTACTTTGCAACCTCTTTCCTGGCGCCTCTCTTGGCCTTCCTGGCTTTCTTTGCAGCTTCATGGTCATATTTGACCTTCCAGAATTTGTCACCCGCCTGTAAGAGTTAGCAGAGGTATGAGTATGGATAAAACATCAAAAAACCAAAGTAATTTATTCAGATGGGCGGCTTACCACTGGAGCCGGGTTAGCCTCGCAGAAGGGGGCTAAGCTCACCTTACCACAATCTGCTATGCTCTCGTTCAAAAGGGACTTCGTCATATTGTTGATGACATCTTCAGGCAAGTCGTCAGGGCTGTGCCGCAGAGGGTCATCTTTTTTGCCTGTGTAGGTGCACATTAAGCCGGGGCGGCGGCTAAATGGAATGACCCGCCAGGCGAGCCAAACCCGGACTAAGTCGATGCTAGTTAACCTGTTCCCTAGAAGAGCTTTGATCTTAGCTAGGGTGGGGGTAAGTGTTTTGCATTCGGCCGCTATAATCTTGTCAGGAAGCTATTGGTTGGACCCAAGACGTAGAGCACGAAAACCGGGCAGAGGGTTCTCAGTAGCCGGAGAGGTGTCTTGGCAATAAAACCATGTCTGATTCCAGTCTTTGGGATGACTCAGCGGATTGGCATAAGGAAAAATTACGTCTCTCCGACGTTGGATTGAGACACCACCAAGTTCCAAGCTCTGGCCATTGGCGCATTCATTCTGGCGGTTCAAGTAAAATAATTCTCTGAAGAGTAATATGTTGGGTTCTTCTCTGAGGTATACTTCACTGAACACTTGGAAATTGCAGATGTTAGACACGGAATTGGGTCCGATGTCTTGAGGGCAGAGGTCAAAGAACTGTAAAACATCTCTGAAGAATTTTGAGCCGGGTGGAGAGAAACCCCGGTTCATGTGATCCATGGAAACAATAACCTCCCCCGTTTTGGGTTGAGAAAATTCATCCTCCGGGTTAGGAGCACGATAGGACATGATTTCCTTCTTTGGCAGATAGCCGGTCTTCACGAAGTCATCCAGCGTACTATCTGTAAAGATGGATTTTACCCAGTTGCAGGAAGTGAGTGCTTTTGGTGCCATTGGGACGAAAAGCCTAAGACAGAGTAAAAATTACCGGTTCAAATTTAAGCCGGAGAGAGATATTTCAATGCATACTCAAGATGGCGGCTTATAAGGGGCCTAATGGTATAAGGATAATTATGTCAAGATTATTTAAGCCTCCATGGGCTCCACGAGCAGTTAAAATTATCTAAATCTTCATGGGTGGTCAAGATTATCAATTAAAGTACTGCCTTCTTTTTTAAGCCGGTGATAAGAGTCGCCATGGCTAGGTGGATCTAACAAATACAGTTTTTACCTAAGTGTTGCATAAACAAGTTTCACAAACTGCAGCTACTATTTTGGATCAAATGGCTGTTCAAAAAAGAAAATTTTCTAGACCTAAAAACATGGTAGAGAGGAGTTCATGCGTTCTAACGAGGCCTATTTACAAAGAAAAAGGATCTGCTAGTGCCAAAAATGGATGCGAAAAGCTACCGCATGAGTTCTATGCTGCTGTTGGATCAAAAGAGGTTGCGGCAGAAGAACCACGAAGAAACCAAGATGAACTACGAAGTGTACAGAGGAACTCGGAAACCCTAGCATGGATCTAAGATGCAGAAAGGGGAAAACTTACAGTGGCAGATCTATTGCGGAGGGGCGCCGCCGTTCTCTAGACGGATTCAAGTCGATGCAGGGGCCAAGGTCGACGGAGACGAGGTACGCTGCGGCGGCGGCGGAGCTCGAACGGCAGTTGGGGTACGAGAGGAAGAAGAAGAGGGAGAATGAGGAAAGAACTGGTCGGGTCTATTTATAAGGAAAAACCGCTAAAAGGGTGCGAAAAACGAGGAGGCCAAAAACATAAGTTATCCAACTACAAGGGCACCTCGATTTTCGGGACGGTCATTAAGATAACGATCCATTGAGATACATTGGACAAAATGTGCATTTTATGGCAGGTGACATCATGGCGAGTTACCGCAAATTCAAAGGATGACGTCATGGCGGGTTACAGAAGTTTCATAAGCAAAGAGCAGAAGATTTTCTTAAGTATCGAAGATTGACATGAACCAGTTCAAATCAATCTAGGGCCTAATGTTGGGGATATAACTATTAGGTATGACCCGCCTAGGAGGGGCCGTGTCACATCCCTAGCTTCTGGTAATGCACTAGGCTAGACCTCATGTGAGCATCATGTTTAAATTCAAATGAAATTGAATTGAGGAATTTTCAAAGCCTCAGAAGACCTCTAAAAATAACCAACATTTAAATTTCATCAAATGAGTCCAAGAAAATGTTCCTGTTATTCCATGGAAATATTGGTGAGAGGTAAAATTTAAACCAATATTTTTGGAGTCACAGAGATATTTATTTTGGCCATTTGAATTAATCCAATAACTATTTTCTTTGGATTTATATTTAATATATATTAAATATGACTCCAAATAATTCTGGAAGTTTGTGAGTGGCTTTGTATATATTTTAGTAAGCCACATAATAAACTACAGAATTTATTAAAATGGTTTAGTATTTTACTAAACTAAAACAAAACAGAACAAAATAGAAAACAATAAATAAAAACAGAAATAGAAAGAGAGAGAAGAGTTTTACCTGGCCACTTACCCGTGCAGCCCAACAGGACCGGCCCAGCGCGGCCCAGCCCACCTCCTTCCCCCCCTTGTCCTCTTCTTCCTCTGCCAGTAGGCAGAGGCGAGGCGTGGCGCGCGCCCGAAGAGCGCCGGCCACCTCCTGCTTCGCCGTGGCAGCCTCCCCGACTCCCTCGCGACGCCACGGAGATGCCTCGACCCCCTCGACCGCCTCTCTCTTCCCCTGGACCCCGTTCCCTCCTCTGCTCTCTCCCTGCACGCGCCCGAGCGGAGCTCATCGTCGCCGTCGCCATTCGCCGTAGCCACCGTGCTCCTCACTGCCACCCGAAGTACCCAGGGGATCCGCCCCGACCACCTCTTCCTCCTCGCTGAGAAGCGCACCGCGGGAGCCCCTGCATCGCCGCCATCGCCGTCGTCTTCTACCTCGGACCCGCCGGCCATCTTCGTCAAATTCGTCGGCTCCGGTGCCTCCCCGAGCTCCCCGAGGCCACCGTCGCAACCCCTGTGAGCTCCACTCCGTTTCCCCTCCTTCATTTTGTTCGTTCCCGTGCCGTAGCACCCCGGCCACATTCCCGAGCGCCGCCGTCCGCCATGGACGCCGGGCATGGCACTGACGTGCTGTTGCGGCCAGTCCGACGAGCCTAGCGTGCTCCTAGCTGCCCCAGGAGTCCGCATAGCCCCTCAGCCAGCCCCCTAGCGCCCCGTAACCTCGCTCCGCCCAAACCCGAGCTCTGGCAGCCGCCGCGGCCCCCACTCCGGCGAGCTCCGGCCACCCCGCGCCTCCCGCATGCCTCCTTTGGATGCGCGCAAGCAAGGGCAACCCTCTGGTGCCCTTGGCTTGGCCCAAAACCGCTCGCAGCGCCACTCCGGCGAGCTCCCGCCGCAGTTTTGGTCGTCGCCGGCCGAACTCCGGCGACTGCCGACGTGGCATGCCTAATTAGCACTAATGACCCTGTTAAACTAACCCCGTGACACTGACAGTGGGCCCCGTAGCGGGTCAAAGCCCGGGTCAACGCGGGATTAGCCCCTGTGTCACTGACGTGTGGACCCCACACGTCAGGTTTGACCTGGACCGCCCGTTGACCTGCTGAGGTCAGCATGAGGTCATGCTGACGCCATAATTCATTTTCTGGAATTATTTTAATTCTAAATATTCAGGAAATTCCAGAAAATTGTAAAAACTTCTAAAAATCATAGAAATTCAACCGTAACTCCAAATTAAATAATTTATATATGAAAAATTATCAGAAAAATTCAAGGAATCCATCTGTACCATTTTCATGCCAGTTAGAACAACTTATAGCTGCTGTTTAGCACAAATCAAGTGAATGACATTTGAATAATCACATATGGAGTTTGAATTTGAATCTTGTATTCAAACCAACTTCATTTAATCTGTTGCTAGTTGCATTAGCTCAAAACACATTCATTTTGCCATGTCATGATCATGCATCATATTGTGCATTGCATTGATTGTGTTCCTTTCTGTGTTGCCGGTATTTGTCCCCTCTCGATAGATGTGATACCGATGACATGATCGTTGACACTGATGAAGACTCAATGTTATCTTCAGAAGTGCCAGGCAAGCAAAACCCCCTTGTTCATTCCGATAAAATCCCACTCTCTCGCTCCTGCTCTCTTTTACTGCATTAGGACAACAACGACATATTTGATACTTGCTGCGGTAGCTGAACCCTTTATCCTTTGCATGACCTGTCATTGCCACAGTAAATAGATGAAACCCACTAGCATGAGTAGGAGTTGTTTGAGCCCTGTTGTGCCTACTCATTCATGCTTGTTTGTCATGCCTGCTACTGCTTAGAGTTGAGTCAGGTCTGATTCATCGGGGATGAATCAGAGGCGTGTGAACATGTCCTACTGTGTGTGAGCTAAGTGTGTGAACACGATTTGGTAAAGGTAGCGGTGAGAGGCCATGTAGGAGTACATGGTGGGTTGTCTCATTGCAGCCGTCCTCAGGAACCGAGTTCTGTGTTTGTGATCCATGATCAGTTACTACCACACATTGGGCTCCGGGCGCTCCAAGCCCTCTCGACTTATTAATCAACTTGATCTCTGTCCAGGAGTTGCAACTAGTTTCTGGTGTTTGTAGGCAGTGTTAGTAGTCTACCAAGTGGCACCCGGTACAGGTGGGCTTGGGACAGACTAGGCACAGTGGCCCGGTGTACCAAGTGGCACCCGGTTGGTGGGCTTGGGAACCCTGCACACATCGTTTGGGGCCGTAAGCGACACCCCGGCCGGATCTCCTTGCGGATGGAACCCGAATAGGCGATAAACCTGGACTAGAGACTTGTTCGGTTAGTCAGGTCGTGGCCGACTCCCTCGCCCGGCTTCCGCTTGAAGGTTGTCGAGGTACATGACGTGTACAGGGCGATAAGTGGCGAAAGCGTGTGTGAAGAAGTACACCCCTGCAGGGTTATCATCATCTATTCGAATAGCCGGATTCCTCGGATATGGAAACTTGGACCCCATTGCATAGTTCATAGACAAGTGAAAGTGGATACTCTAAAATACGCAAGATAAGCGTGAGTGCTATGGATGGCGTTCTCGTAGGGAGACGGGAGCGGATCCATAGTGGTGTATTGATATGGTGAATATGTGGACTCGTGTGCGCCACCTCAAAAGAGTTACTTGCAGTCGTAGTTCAGGATAGCCACCGAGTCAAAGCTGGCTTGCTACAGTTAAACTCCACCACCCCCTTGTTGATAATGATGCATATGTAGATAGATCTGATGTAAGTCTTGCTGGGTACATTTGTACTCACGTTTGCCTATTTTATGTTTTTGCAGAGAGACTTCAGTCTCACTAGTAGTTCCGCTTGGACTTCGACGTTTAGCTTGATACCTCAGCTACGATCTTGTGCCCTCGGCAGGATCTGGTAGATAGTCAGGCTTCTCAGCCTTTTTCATTTATAGATGTCTGTACTCAGACATGATAGCTTCCGCTTGTGCCTTGACTTGTATGCTCTGATTGTTGGGTCATGAGACCCATGTTTGTAATGTCTCGCTCCTCGGAGCCTATTGAATAAACTACTTGAGTCGTAGAGTCATTTTGTGATGCCATGTTGTATTGCACATATCGAGCATATTGTGTGTATGTTATTGAAATGCTTGGTATGTGTGGGATCTGACTATCTAGTTGTTTATCTTTAGTAGCCTCTCTTACCGGGAAATGTCTCCTAGTGTTACCGCTGAGCCATGGTAGCTTGCTACTGCTCTGGAACACTTAGGCTGGCCGGCATGTGTCCTTCTTTGTTCCTGTGTCTGTCCCTTAGGGGAAATGTCACGCTTTGAGTACCGGAGTCCTGTTAGCCCGCTACAGCCCGGTTTACCGGAGTCCTGCTAGCCCAGTGCTACAGCCCGGACCCACTTGCTGATGACCGACACGTTCGAAGCTGGGTCATGAATGCCTGTCCCTGTAAGTCTGTGCCACTTTGGGTTTACGACTAGTCATGTCAGCCCGGGCTCCTTATCATATGGATGCTAGCGACACTATCATATACGTGAGCCAAAAGGCGCAAACGGTCCCGGGCAAAGGTAAGGCGACACCCATGGGGATACCGTGCGTGAGGCCGCAAAGTGATATGAGGTGTTACCGGCTAGATCGATGTGACATCGAGTCGGGGTGCTGACAGCGTTGGTATCAGAGCTTGACTGCCTGTAGGATTACCAAGCCAAACTGGTCGAAGTTGAGTCTAGAAATTCTTTAGTTATATAAGGGAATTGATTGTGGGATGGAACGTAAGGCTCTTTTTACTACCTATACCTTATGCCTTCTGATCTGAGTCATCTTATCTTTCCTACGGGGATTAAGAACTAGGCTATCTCTTCTTTCTATCAGGATCACGTGTTACTAATCCGTAGACTTATAGATTGTTGGATTTAAGCTTGAGTTCAGTTTCTACTACTTCCGTACGTTAATTGTTGATCTCGAAACCTTGACATTGTGCTTCTGAGTGGTTATGCCACCATTTTTGTGAATGTCTCAAATCTTTCTGAGCATTTACAGCCGTTATGCTGTCCGAGTCATCCCAGGTTTCTAAGTAGTCTAATGCAATTGCAAATCCTTTCTTCCCGTTTCAATGTACCCATGGGCCAGATTAACCACACTAATCAGTGAGTTGAGGTACTCCGTTGCCTTGACATATATGTTGGAGATATTATTATGACCCTAGGTGTCTTAGGGGATCATCTAGTAATTTAGCCATGATTTGTGTTCCCAGTGTGATGATTCTGGCCATCATTCTCGAAAGCATCCCGTGATGCTACTTAGTAGTAGGTATTCTATTCCTGGGTTCTTAAACCCGATATTCACCCTACTTACATCATGTTGATAGTGTTGCTAGTTCCTTTAGTATATCAGTAACCTTTGCGATAGTCCTCGAGGTCCGTGGTATATCGTTCTTCCAAATACCATGAACCATTATGGCAGAAGTTTGTTGGATCAAAAGATCACAACAGGCCCTCTATGAGTTCTCCATGCTATATTGTGACTCTGCCAGCTCAACCTTTCTGCATGGGTTATCCGGAAGAATTATGTTGAACTTTGTTCGGCATACCAACCCATGTATCCACAACCCAGAAAGTTATATGTTCTTTTGAGTTGTCTCTCTTTAGTTGCATTCCGACCCTCGTCTATCAATTGATAGTCAAGAGTATGCGTGCGTTCGTCTATCGATGCCTATTACTCTTGTGGTCCGTCAAGCCATTCTATCGCAGAATGACTAGGAGAAACAAACTCCAGTACCTCTTCCATATCCAGGATTGGGTCAAAGAAGTTGTGCTCCGTAGATCAAAATGCCAATCTAGCTTCTGGTCTGCTCTACCCTGAAGTATTACCTTCTTTATGACAGGAATTTCATGAGAATTGCACCACCTTTTGTGAATTCTTGACATAGTGATACTTCTCGCCATCCTTTTCCATTCCTCGGTTCCGTGTTGTTGCAGCCGGAGTGCCGACAAGTGAATCATGATGTGTGAACTCAATACTCCTAGCAACCCCATTGCTTGGTAGTTAATGGACAATAATCCTATTCTCAGTATGTTGGTTATTGAATCACCATTCTAAGATTGATCGTGCTACCTAGTCCTTATTTCCTGGTGCACTCTTTGATTGATGAGTTAGGATTTTGTCAAGTCCTCGCTCATTTGATCATATCATCTTGCCCTGAAAAGCAAGATTGTTCTCGAGCTTAGTAACATATCGGTGGTTCGTGATTTCCGAAGATCTTCTCGGAAGTATTACCAGGTTGTCACCTGACCGCTATGTTGAGCTCGTGATCAAGTTGGTTTCTTGTGAACCACCCTTTCTCCAAGAATCTGTGTTGGATATCCCAGAGCTAGTTGGTTAAGCTAGACAACAACTTGGAGAGTTGGAAGATAAAAGCTTGCCTGACTTAGTTCGTTCCAAAGGGATATTCTTGTGTAGTGTGTGTTGAAGAAAGATGATATCTTCATCGATTGGTCCCTGTGATCAGTTGCTGGACCTATCGTCTTATCAATCCTTTGATTTGAGTGTGGGCTATCGTCAAATCAAGTCAGAACCAACGATGTTCGTAATGTTGTCTTCCTCGTGGTTGATCCCTCGAGCATACACCATTATATTTTTTGGGTCTGACCAATGCTATCACCGTGTTCACACGATGGTGGAAGTCCAGTGATATGGAAATTCCGATGAGTTGTTGTTGAGTCCATTGACAACATCCTTATCTCCTCCATGATGTTGTTGAACATTAAGTTAGTGTTGGAAACTTTTGAAAGCATTTTCTTCATGCTAGCTCATGAAGTACTTGTTTGATGAAAGGAGTGACTTCCTTTGATTCATGTGCATTTTGATGTAAGCTGCCGTCGTGAATTCGAGAAAGTTTGTTTTTGCTCCTTTGGAATCATCCCAAGTCGGTCATGCACGTGCGAAGAATTCTGTGGTCCGTTAGACTGATCATCTTCAATCTATATGTATCCCTAGCACACCAAGCCACTGATTGATTTGTTCAAGGAGAAGGAGTTCCTTCATAAGAGCTAATCCGGACTTATGTAGGGACTTCGATACCCTTGTTGATGGTTCCCCCTCCTGAACTCGGTAGTGTTTTATTATAAGACTACTTTGTGGTCATGCTTGTCTTGGACAACGTGTTCACATGTTTGTAGCAGAACCAGCTCATGTTTTGGAGCTTGCTATCGTAGTTCATCTCCCGAGAATCCCGCAACGTCATCTCGTCGATTTGTGTTGCAAACTTCCGTTTTTCTTCCTAGACTCGATGAGTCTGGAATATCCTGACACCAACCAGATCTGAATCTCAGGCAGATATGATGGTTGGAATATTTCCCAAGAATTATAATATTGGTCGCGCGATAATCGGTAAAGTGGATGTCGTGGCCAACACACCCAGCCGGAAGACCTGTTATTATAATATCTTGATTGATGAAGTTGGCCACCTCCCCATAAGGATTTCATAGGGTTTACTCCCTAGTTGTTCCTTATGGATTTTTGTGTTCCTGAAGTCCGACCTTTACTTGATGTTCTAGTTAGCAAACCATATCTAAGAATGGGTTACACTAGCACGTCAAGGAGAACATTAGAAGCGGAGTGCTAAATGTCTCTCGGTCGATCATCCAGATTTTGTTTCCTTGGCCTCGCCAAGGTGAAATCTAAGAAGGTGTTATCTTCCTTTGCATCGGCATCTTCCACCGGTATTCATCATGGTAGTAAGTTGTGTTGCCAGAATCCTTGACACGGATATTGGTAGAATCTTGATGATTGTGGAAATGCTCAAGTTCTTGAGAGCACGCACAAGCGCTACGTGTTATAATCGGCTCTAACTGGGATTCCTCTCAGTTTCCTCGGCAATGGTATAACCCTTTCAAACAGTGAATCCACTCTCTATTGTTGGGTTCTTCCCCAGTTACCAGAATCATTCCCAGCATTTGCATTTTGTTCCCAGCTTGCACCGCCAATGTGCCATTCTACCATGGGTCTCTTCCATTTCCGGTGATAAGCAAATTCATCCATTACGTTGTCTTCAACAAGGTAATCCACATCATCCAAGTCCGAGTATGCCATTCTACCGACCCCCGCCAATCGATTGTCGTGATTTGCCTTAGGCTGATATAGAGAGTCTCAATGATCTCTATATCAAAGGTAATTCTTTTTGCCACTTAAGGGGATATATCTTCGAGTCACCTTCCCTAAGGTGCATCATTGTGGTATCATGGCAACTTAACTCCTCGCTACGTTGACGATCGTTTACCACCTTCTTAAGTGTGGAATTATTGTCCACCTAGTGAACCTTCGTCATCGTTTCTTCCACCCCTCTTGATGTGTATCTCGTGTCTCAACCCGAGAGATGGTTCTATGTCTCATTCCGGAAGTTAATCCTGAGTTGTTCGATCTTCGAGAAGACCGATCCTTCCAGAGTTTTCCTTTCCTCTTCTTGTCATGATTAGCTGGAGTTCTCAGAGCAAGACGACAAGACAAAGATGGTGTTCAAATCAACGTTCATTTGAAGTGCAACCGGGATCGTGAAGATTATACTAGTTTGCTTTTCCCCTTCAGCCTACCCTACGCTTGAATCTCGAGACGAGATTCTTGTTTAGTGGGGGTGAGTTGTCACATCCCTAGCTTCTGGTAATGCACTAGGCTAGACCTCATGTGAGCATCATGTTTAAATTCAAATGAAATTGAATTGAGGAATTTTCAAAGCCTCAGAAGACCTCTAAAAATAACCAACATTTAAATTTCATCAAATGAGTCCAAGAAAATGTTCCTGTTATTCCATGGAAATATTGGTGAGAGGTAAAATTTAAACCAATATTTTTGGAATCACAGAGATATTTATTTTGGCCATTTGAATTAATCCAATAACTATTTGCTTTGGATTTATATTTAATATATATTAAATATGACTCCAAATAATTCTGGAAGTTTGTGAGTGGCTTTGTATATATTTTAGTAAGCCACATAATAAACTACAGAATTTATTAAAATGGTTTAGTATTTTACTAAACTAAAACAAAACAGAATAAAATAGAAAACAATAAATAAAAACAGTATTAAAAAAGAAAGAGAGAGAGAGAGACTACCTGGGCCACTTACCTGTAGCCGGCCCAGCTGGCCAGCTCCTCCCGCTGGCCCAGCCCACCGCCGCCTCCCTCCCCTGTCGCCTTCCTCCTCTGCCAGGAGGACGGGCACGCGCCCGGCGCGCGCGGCCACGCGCCCCGGCCACCTCCTCCCTGCTTCGGCCACCTCCTGCCTCCCTGCTTGCCTCCACTACTCCCTGGAGACGCCACGCGGCCCCACGAACTCTCTCACTCTCCCGTATCTCTCCCTCCGTCCCTATCCCCTCTGCTCTCTCTCTCTCACGATCGACCACGAGCACCCGAGAGCACCGACGAGCTCCACCGCGGCCAGTGTCCACCCCTCGCCTCGGCGATGCTTCCAGAGGAACCGCCGCGCCTTCCTCTTCGTCCCCACCAACTCACGTGACGCCGGGAGCCCTGCATCGCCGCCCACGTCGCCGTTCCCCTCCTCGGCCACCGGAACTCGCCGCCGTTCGATTCGCCGGCTCCGGACCATCCCCGGCCTCGTCTCCGCCTCGAATGGATCCGCTGTGAGCTCCTACGCCTCCCCTCCCTCTTTCCCCCTTCGATTGTGCCCTGTAGCTCCGATCCCACCGGAGCCGCGAGCTCGGCTCCGCCGGCGATGTCGCCGCCGTCACTGCAGACAGCAAGGCTCGAAACCGAGCACGGCACCGTGCTCCTAGCATCCTCAGGAGCTCGGCGAGCCCCTTAACCATCCCTCCCGTCCTCTGTGGCCTCGCCCCGCTCGAACCCGAAGCTCCGGCCGCCGCCGCAAGCCCCACTCCGGCGAGCGCTGACCACCCCGCGTCCTTCCGTCGCCTTCTCCGGATGCGCACGAGCACTAGGAACCCACAGAGCCTCTCCGCGCGGCGTTTGGACGCCGGAGCAAGAAACCCGAGGGTCTCCGCCGTCTCGGCCTCGCCGGCGTCAAGCCGCCGGCGGGTTAGGCCCCGCTGACCAGGGGTTTGACCCCCCCTGGGTCGATGACAGGTGGGGCCAGCCCCCCTGTTAATTAGTTTAGTCTATTTTAACTAATTACCCCCTCTGCTGACACTGACATGCGGGCCCAGGCTCTAATTAAATTAGGTTAGTTAGTTAGTCACTGACGTGTGGACCCCACACGTCAGGTTTGACTCTGGGCGACCCAGTTGACCTGCTGACGTCATGATGATGTCAGGCTGACGCAATAAGTATTTCTGGATTTAAAAAAATAATCAGGAAATTCCAGAAAATGCCTAAAACTTTAATAAATCATAGAAAATTAACCGTAACTCCAAATTAAATAAATTATATATGAAAAATTATCAGAAAAATTCAAGGAATCCATCTGTACCATTTTCATGCATGTTAGAACAACTTATAGCTGCTGTTTAGCACAAATCAATTAAATGGCATTTGAATAATCACATATGGAGTTTGAATTTGAATCTTGTATTCAAACCAACTTCATTTAATCTGTTGCTAGTTGCATTAGCTCAAAACACATTCATTTTGCCATGTCATGATCATGCATCATATTGTGCATTGCATTGATTGTGTTCCTTTCTGTGTTGCCGGTATTTGTCCCCCCCTCGATAGACGTGATACCGATGATGTGATCGTTGACACTGATGAAGACTCAATGCTATCTTCAGAAGTGCCAGGCAAGCAAAACCCCCTTGTTCATTCCGATAAAATCCCACTCTCTCGCTCCTGCTCTCTTTTACTGCATTAGGACAACAACGACATATTTGATACTTGCTGCGGTAGCTGAACCCTTTATCCTTTGCATGACCTGTCATTGCCACAGTAAATAGATGAAACCCACTAGCATGAGTAGGAGTTGTTTGAGCCCTGTTGTGCCTACTCATTCATGCTTGTTTGTCATGCCTGCTACTGCTTAGAGTTGAGTCAGGTCTGATTCATCGGGGATGAATCAGAGGCGTGTGAACATGTCCTACTGTGTGTGAGCTAAGTGTGTGAACACGATTTGGTAAAGATAGCGGTGAGAGGCCATGTAGGAGTACATGGTGGGTTGTCTCATTGCAGCCGTCCTCAGGAACTGAGTTCTGTGTTTGTGATCCATGATCAGTTACTACCACACATTGGGCTCCGGGCGCTCCAAGCCCTCTCGACTTATTAATCTACTTGATCTCTGTCCAGGAGTTGCAACTAGTTTCTGGTGTTTGTAGGTAGTGTTAGTAGTCTACCAAGTGGCACCCGGTACAGGTGGGCTTGGGACAGACTAGGCACAGTGGCCCGGTGTACCAAGTGGCACCCGGTTGGTGGGCTTGGGAACCCTGCTCACATCGTTTGGGGCCGTAAGCGACACCCCGGCCGGATCTCCTTGCGGATGGAACCCGAATAGGCGATAAACCTGGACTAGAGACTTGTTCGGTTAGTCAGGTCGTGGCCGACTCCCTCGCCCGGCTTCCGCTTGAAGGTTGCCGAGGTACATGACGTGTACAGGGCGATAAGTGGCGAAAGCGTGTGTGAAGAAGTACACCCCTGCAGGGTTAACATCATCTATTCGAATAGCCGGATTCCTCGGATATGGAAACTTGGACCCCATTGCATAGTTCATAGACAAGTGAAAGTGGATACTCTAAAATACGCAAGATAAGCGTGAGTGCTATGGATGGCGTTCTCGTAGGGAGACGGGAGCGGATCCATAGTGGTGTATTGATATGGTGAATATGTGGACTCGTGTGCGCCACCTCAAAAGAGTCGCTTGTAGTCGTAGTTTAGGATAGCCACCGAGTCAAAGCTGGCTTGCTGCAGTTAAACCCCACCATCCCTTTGTTGATAATGATGCATGCGTAGATAGATCTGATGTAAGTCTTGCTGGGTACATTTGTACTCACGTTTGCCTATTTTATGTTTTGCAGAGAGACTTCGGTCTCACTAGTAGTTTCGCGTGGACTTCGACGTTTAGCTTGATACCTCAGCTACGATCTTGTGCCCTCGACAGGATCTGATAGATAGTCAGGCTTCTCAGCCTTTTTCATCTATAGATGT
Source organism: Triticum dicoccoides (assembly GCF_002162155.2). NCBI lineage: Eukaryota > Viridiplantae > Streptophyta > Magnoliopsida > Poales > Poaceae > Triticum > Triticum dicoccoides. Next base: position 298,428,911 of record NC_041381.1, read on the forward strand.
CTGTACTCAGACATGATAGCTTCCGTTTGTGCTTTGACTTGTATGCTCTGATTGTTGGGTCATGAGACCCATGTTTGTAATGTCTCGCTCCTCGGAGCCTATTGAATAAACTACTTGAGTCGTAGAGTCATTTTGTGATGCCATGTTGTATTGCACATATCGAGCATATTGTGTGTATGTTATTGAAATGCTTGGTATGTGTGGGATCTGACTATCTAGTTGTTTATCTTTAGTAGCCTCTCTTACCGGGAAATGTCTCCTAGTGTTACCGCTGAGCCATGGTAGCTTGCTACTGCTCTGGAACACTTAGGCTGGCCGGCATGTGTCCTTCTTCGTTCCTGTGTCTGTCCCTTCGGGGAAATGTCACGCTTTGAGTACCGGAGTCCTGTTAGCCCGCTACAGCCCGGTTTACCGGAGTCCTGCTAGCCCAGTGCTACAGCCCGGACCCACTTGCTGATGACCGACACGTTTGAAGCTGGGTCATGAATGCCTGTCCCTGTAAGTCTGTGCCACTTTGGGTTTACGACTAGTCATGTCAGCCCGGGCTCCTTATCATATGGATGCTAGCGACACTATCATATACGTGAGCCAAAAGGCGCAAACGGTCCTGGGCAAAGGTAAGGCGACACCCGTGGGGATACCGTGCGTGAGGCCGCAAAGTGATATGAGGTGTTACCGGCTAGATCGATGTGACATCGAGTCGGGGTCCTGACAGGCCGGGTTATACCTATGGGTACTCTTGAAGCCCAAGACCAAGGTCGAAGATGGCGGTTCAGTAAGGGCCCAAAGCCCAAAGGCGACTTAAGGCCCGTAGAGATAAACCTATGTGTATGACTTGTATTGTAAGGCAAGAATAGTTAGAGACCGAGCCGGACACTGTTTATGAGCCGACCGGGACCCTGTGAGCCGCTGGGCATTGACCTCTGTATATAAAGGGACGACCTGCGGCGGTTTAGGGCAAGTAACATCAGATCGAGAGCTAGGTCAAGCAATTCCGCTCCCTAGTAATCGAGTCATAAGCAATCCCACTCAAAACTGGATCGTAGGCTTTTACCTTCACCATACGGGGCTGAACCAGTATAAACCCCGTGTCCTTTGTCCCGATTAACCCCTTTAAGCTTCCTAGTTGCGATGGCTCTACGACTAAGTCCTTCCACTAGGACATCTGACGTGACAATTCCATGACACTATGTATTGTCCCTTGTTGATCGTGGATTGTGTATATCTTTGTGTTTCGAGGATCTAGCATATGTGTGACCGAATCTTGTTGGTTTCAATGATTCTCTCGTGTTTCCTATCGTGTTTTCCCTCATTTTCCCCTTGTGTTCTTCGTGTTCATCGCGGGATCCGCTCCTTTCGCGAAAGATCGGCCATCTAGGGTTCCACCCTACATCAGAAGGCAATGGGCCCTGGTTGCACCTGGGGGTGCCTCGAGGGGGGCACTACCCACCAGGGCGCGCCAGGAGGCCCAAGCACGCCCTGGTGGGTTGTGCCCACCTCGGGTGCCCCCCAGACCGCCTCTTTGCTCTATAAATACCACAATATTCTAGAAACCCTAAAAGTATCAATGAAATCTTCATCCAGCCGCCATTTAGTCCAAAACCAACAGATTCAATCTAGACCCCATCATGGAGGGGTTCACCACTTCCATTGGTGCCTCTCCGATGATGCGTGAGTAGTTCTTTGTAGACCTTTGGGTCTGTAGTTAGTAGCTAGATGGCTTTCTCTCTCTCGCTAAATTCTCAATACAATGGTCTCTTGGAGATCTATATGATGTAACTCTTTTGCGGTGTGTTTGTTGGGATCCGATGAACTTTGAGTTTATGATCGGTTATATCTTTTTATATCCATGAAACCTATTTGAGTTTCTTTGATCTCTTATATGCATGATCTCTTATAGCCTCGTATTTCTTCTCCGATATTTGGGTTTTGTTTTTCCAACTTGATCTACTTATCTTGCAATGGGAAGATGTGCCGGTAGTGGGTTCGATCTTACGGTGCTTGATCCTAGTGATAGAAAGGGAACCGACACATATGTATCGTTGCTACTAAGGATAAAAAGATGAGATCTATATCTACCGCCATATAGATAAACAGATCTTGTCTACATCATGTCATTGTTCTTATTGCATTACTCCGTTTTTCCATGAACTTCATACACTAGATTCATGCTGGATAGCGGTCGATGTGTGGAGTAATAGTAGTAGATGCAAGCAGGAGTCGGTCTACTAATCTTGGATGTGATGCCTATGTAATGATCATTGCCTGGATATCATCATAATTATTTGAAGTTCTATCAATTGCCCAATAGTAATTTGTTCACCCACCGTTTGCTATTTTTCTCGAGAGAAGCCACTAGTGAAACCTATGGCCCTCGGGTCTTCTTTCTGATATATTTGCCTTGTGATCTACTTTTCCTTTGCGTTTTTATTCAGATCTATTAAACCAAAAAAAATACAAAAATACCTTGCTGCATTTTATCTTTATTTATTTTATTTGGTATTCGATCTATCAATCTACTACAATTTACCTCACCTCCGTTTGCTTATCTTGAGGCGCCGTACCCCTTTAACTCGTCGGGTTGCAAGGTGTTATTGTTTGTGTGCAGGTGCTGCTTACGTTGTGTTGCTTGGTTCTCCTACTGGTTCGATACCTTGGTTTCATAACTGAGGAAAATACCTACCGTCGCTGTGCTACATCATCCCTCCCTCTCCGGGGAAATACCGACATAGTTCCAGCTACCATCAGTGGTCGGGGAGAAAAGGGGTGGGGAAGGGGGAAAGGTGGGTGAGGTAGATAACTTCCTCTTACAGCCTTTAGTTTTTTCTACGTCCAACGTGCACTACTACAACTGTAATGTGAAAATTCTGGAAAATTCTTGGGGTCATTTGACCTTTTAAAGACATTTAAGTGATTTTCTAGCTATTTAATGACTATAATTCAAATTTGAACTACATCTACATGCAATGCCTAACCAAAACGGTTTGAAAAATCATATCTGTGTACTTGTGTGCGAGTTAATTCCATGTGCAGCAAATTAGAAGGAATTTTCAAACATATTGGTCTCAAGGCATGGGCACATGCATACGTATGCATGGAGTGCCATGGCATTTTAATTCCAGAAAAATAAAAAATGGTCAGAAAAACATGAAACCTTGGTTGATGTAATGTCATACCACCAAGATGATGTGGTAAAGAAATTGGCATGTTTGACGAATGTTTGGACACACACCCCTCACAAACCGGAGCAACTCACCAGAAGGTTCGTGGTTCCGAGAGCGAACAATGCATGTTTGATGACGAACGGGAGATGGCTTCCTCTTGCAGCCTTCAATATTTTTTCTATGTTTAACGTGCACTAATACAATTGTCATGTGAAAATTTGGAAAATTTCAGGGGTCATTTGACCTTTTAAGTACATTTAAGTCATTTTCTAACCATTTAATGACCGTAATCCAAATTTGAACTACATCTACATGCAACAGCTAACCAAAAAGGTTTGAAAAATCATATTTTTGTGTACTTGTGTGCGAGTTAATTCCATGTGCAGTAAATTAGAAGGAATTTTCAAACATATTGGTCTCAAGGCATGGGCACATGCATGGAGTGCCATGGAATTTTAATTCCAAAAAATAAAAAATGATCAGAAAAACATGAAACCTTGCTTGATTTAATGTCATGCCACTAAGATGATGTGGTAAAAAAATTGGCCTGTTTGACGAAAGTTTGGACAAACACCCCTCACAAACCGGAGCAACTCACTAGAAGGTTCGTGGTTCCGAGAGGGAACAATGCATGTTTGATGACGAACGGGAGATAGCTTCCTCTTACAGCCTTCAATTTTTTTTCTACATTTAACGTGTACTAATACAACTGTCATGTGAAAATTTGGAAAATTTTAGGGGTCATTTGACCTTTTAAAGACATTTAAGTGATTTTCTAACAATTTAATGACCGTAATTCAAATTTGAACTACATCTGCATGCAACGCCTAACCATAACGGTTTGAAAAATCATATTTTTGTGTACTTGTGTGCGAGTTAAAAAATCATCAGACAATGTAAATATCTGGTGTTCAAAAAATAAAATGTAAAGATCTGGCAAGACAACCGGCCCCCACACGATTGACACTCTATCTCGCGGCTCGAGGTTTGGTAGGTAAGTGGCAGGGATCATTAATTAGACACGGTTCTGTATAGGAAACTGCCAGCTATTATGTTCACACACGGATTTTCCTGCGGGAATCGTGTGTAATTCAAACTACACTACTCGTAAATTCCAGCAACCGGCGTGTGTACTGTCCCCGTCGATCTAGATTCCGTCCGCTAATAAAAACTACCTTGCTCACATCATCCCGCCTGCATTCTCATCTACATCCTGCCCTCACTCGCCCTCTCTCTCTCTCTCTATCTCTCTCTCTCTCTCTCTCTCTCTCTCAAATCTTTGCCATGGCGCCGCCGGTCTGCCCACGCGCCGATGAGGAGTCGCCGCCCCCCGAGGACGCTCACTAGATTAGCAACAATGAGGACCCCTACGCGCCGCCTGACGAGGTTGCACCGGACCCCCCAACTTTGGATTGATTTTGGTGCCAGTACAATCTTTGTCTGTGGAAGTCGTTGCCGCCGGCTGAGAAAGCCAGGCAAGTGGCATTCAAGAAGCAGATGGCAGAGGAGTAAGCCAGGTACCAGGTGGCCTGTGAAGCCCATGATGCTGCCTGGAGAAAGGAGGCGGCGGAGCTTTGGGGGCAGGTGCGGTGTCAAAACCGGCGGATCTCGGGTAGGGGGTCCCGATCTGTGCGTCTTAGGCTAATGGTAACAAGAGGCAAGGGACACAATGTTTACCCAGGTTCCGGCCCTCTCGATGGAGGTAAAACCCTACTTCCTACTTGATTGATATTGATGATATGAGTAGTACAAGAGTTGATCTACCACGAGATCGTAGAGGCTAAACCCTAGAAGCTAGCCTATGATGTGTATGATTCTGATTGTCCCTCTAAGGACAAAACTCTCCGGTTTATATAGACACCAAAGAGGGCTAGGTTTTACACGGAGTCGGTTACAAGGAAGGAAATATAATATCCGGATCGCTAAGCTTGTCTTCCACGCAAAGGAGAGTCCCATCCGGACACGGGGCGTAGTCTTGAGTCTTGTATCTTCACGCTACAATAGTCCGGACGAAGTATATAGTCCGACCATCCGAATACCCCCTAATCCAGGACTCCCTCAGTAGCCCCTGAACCAGGCTTCAATGACGATGAGTCTGGCGCGCAGTTTTGTCATCGGCATTGCAAGGCGGGTTCCATCTCCGAATATTCCAAAATAATTATCGAACACTCAGTACATGTCCGGATCTGCAAGATGATCTTCACACACCAATGTAGAGAGAATGATACTTCGCAAATATAATCTGCTGACAACTTTAGACAAAGTGACATGACACTACGGTCGGGTCATTATTCGAACCGTTTTCCCACAACCAGACATAGCGCATATTGCGAGGCGGTTTCCTTGGCACATCTTGTCACAGCAGAGATCATGTCCCCTTATCACGGGATTTCCATCAATACGGGTATGGGTAACCCAACCGCGCAATCAATCGTGGTATTTGGGAAATAAGCGATTCTCAACGGGAAGGTGGGGAGGCGCATCGATCGTCGCCTCTATAAAGGGATAAGGATTCCCCATTTTCACCCACACCTTCTTCCTCCTCTGCGCATCCACTCCCACACCCTCGAGCTCCAGCGCCCTGGTTCACGCTTTCTCCACACAGCCAAACATGTCCGGAGCAGGAGGCAAGTGGGTGGCCTCCACCGTGAAAGAGGATGATACGTCTCCAACGTATCTATAATTTTTGATTGCTCCATGCTACTTTATCTATTGTTTTGGACTATATTGGGCTTTATTTTCCACTTTTTTTATATTACTTTTGGACTAACCTATTAACCGGAGGCCCAACCCAGAATTGTTGTTTTTTGCCCTTTTAAATATTTCGAAGAAACATAATATCAAACGGAGTCTAAACGGAATGAAACCTTCGGGATCGTGATTTTCCAACCGAACGTGATCCAGGAGACTTGGACCCTACTCCAAGAAACCTCCGAGGAGGTCACGAGGGTGGAGGGCGCCCCCCTGGGCGCGCCCCCTACCTCGTGGGCCCCTCGGAGCTCCACCGACGTACTCCTTCCTCCTATATATACCTATGTATCCCCGAACGATCAGAACAGGAGCCAAAAACCTAATTCCACCGCCGCAACCTTCTGTATCCACGAGATCCCATCTTGGGGCCTGTTCCAGAGCTCCGTCGGAGGGGGCATCCACCATGGAGGGCTTCTACATCATCACCATAGCCCCTCCGATGAAGTGTGAGTAGTTTACTTCAGACCTTCGGGTCCATAGCTAGTAGCTAGATGGCTTCTTCTCTCTTTTTGGATCTCAATACAATGTTCTCCCCCTCTCTCGTGGAGATCTATTCGATGTAATCTTCTTTGTGCGGTGTGTTTGTTGAGACCAATGAATTGTGGGTTTATGATCCAGTATTATCTATGGAAAATATTTGATTCTTCTCTGAATTCTTTTATGTATGATTGAGTTATCTTTGCAAGTCTCTTTGAATTATATTTTTGGTTTGGCCAACTAGATTGGTAGTTCTTGCAATGGGAGAAGTGCTTAGCTTTGGGTTCAATCTGGCGGTGTCCTTACTCAGTGACAGAAAGAGTTGCAAGGCACGTATTGTATTGTTGCCATCGAGGATAACAAGATGGATTTTTTTATCATATTGCATGAATTTATCCCTCTACATCATGTCATCTTGCTTACGGCGTTACTCTGTTTTTACTTAATACTCTAGATGCATGCTGGATAGCGGTCGATGAGTGGAGTAATAGTAGTAGATGCAGAATAGTTTCGATCTACTTGTTTTGGACGTGATGCCTATATACATGATCATTGCCTAGATATACTCATAACTATGCTCAATTCTGTCAATTGCTCAACAGTAATTTGTTCACCCACCGTAGAATACTTATGCTCTTGAGAGAAGCCACTAGTGAAACCTATGGCCCCCGGGTAGATTCTCATCATATCAATCTATATCACTTTATTTACTTGCTTTGTTTTTACTTTGCCTTTACTTTTTACTTTGCATCTATCTATCGAAAATACCAAAAATATTATCTCTATCAGATCTCACTCTCGTAAGTGACCGTGAAGGGATTGACAACCCCTAAGCATTGGTTGCGAGTTGCTATCGTTTTGTGTAGGTACGAGGGACTTGTGCATGGTCTCCTACTGGATTGATACCTTGGTTCTCAAAAACTGAGGGAAATACTTATGCTACTTTACTGCATCATCCTCTCCTCTTCTTGGAAATCCAACGCAGTGCTCAAGAGGTAGCAAGAAGAATTTCTGGCACCGTTGCCGGGGAGGCTCACGCAAGCAAGTCAACCATACCAAGTACCCATCGCAATCCCTATCTCTCGCATTACATTATTTGCCATTCACCTCTCGTTTTCCTCTCCCCCACTTCACCCTTGCCGTTTTATTTGCCCTCTCTTTCCCAATCTCCTCCTCTCTTTCCCGTTTGCCTTTTTCCCGTCGCCTTTCTGTTTGCTTGTGTGTTGGATTACTTGTTGCCATGGCACAAGATAAAACCAAATTGTGTGATTTCTCGAATACCAATAATAATGATTTCCTTAGTACTCCGATTGCTCCTCTTAATAATGATGAGTCTTGTGAAATCAATACCGCTTTGTTGAATCTTGTTATGAAAGATCAATTCGCCGGCCTTCCTAGTGAAGATGCCGCTACTCATCTAAACAATTTTGTTGATTTGTGTGATATGCAAAAGAAGAAAGATACGGATAACAGTATTGTCAAATTGAAGTTATTTCCATTTTCACTTAGAGATCGTGCTAAAGTTTGGTTTTCGTCTTTGCCTAAAAATAGTATTGATTCTTGGAATAAGTGCAAAGATGCTTTTATCTCTAAGTATTTTCCTCCCGCTAAGATTATCACTCTTAGGAACGATATCATGAATTTTAAACAACTTGATCATGAGCATGTTGCCCAATCTTGGGAAAGAATGAAATTAATGCTTCGCAATTGCCCTACTCATGGTTTGAATTTATGGATGATCATACAAAATTTTTATGCCGGATTGAATTTTGCTTCTAGAAATCTTTTAGATTCGGCCGCGGGAGGCACTTTTATGGAAATTACGTTAGGGGATGCTACCCAATTGCTTGATAATATTATGGCTAATTATTCTCAATGGCACACAGAAAGATCTTCTAGTAAAAAGGTGCATGCTATAGAAGAAATCAATGTTTTGAGTGAAAAGATGGATGAACTTATGAAGATGTTTGCTCCTAAAAATACTCCTCTTGATCCCAATGATATGCCTTTATCTACTTTGCTTGAGAATAATAATGAATCTACGAATGTGAATTTTGTTGGTAGGAATAGTTTTGGAAACAACGCTTATAGAGGGAATTTTAATCCTAGGCCTTATCCTAGCAATCCTTCTAATAATTATTGGAAATTCCTACAATGACTCTTATGGAAATTTTAATAAGATGCCCTCTGAATTTGAGAGTAGTGTTAAAGAGTTTATGGATTCACAAAAGAATTTTGATGCTTTGCTTGAAGAGAAATTGCTGAAAGTTGATGATTTGGCTAGGAATGTTGATAGAATTTCTCTTGAAATCGATTCTCTAAAGCTTAGATCTATTCCTCCTAAGCATGATATCAATGAGTCTCTCAAAGCCATGAGAATTTCCATTGATGAGTGCAAGGAAATAACCGCTAGGATGCGTGCTTCCAAAGATGCTTTTATTAAAGCGTGTTCTTCCAATCCCTATGAAAATCAAGCTGAAGATCTAAAAGTTATTGATGTGTCCCCCATTAAATCTTTGTTTTGCAATATGAATCTTGATGAATCTGAAGATTATCTTCCTTTACCTAGAAGGCGTTCTAAGAATTCAGAGTTTCTAGATCTTGATGATGAAATTGATGAAAGTGGGATTGAAATAAATAAAAATTGTGATGTTGCTAAACCCACTATTTTGGATCTCAAGGAATTTAATTATGAAAATTGCTCTTTGATTGGTTGTATTTCCTTGTTGCAATCCGTGCTAGATTCTCCTCATGCTTATAGTCAAAATAAGGTCTTTACCGAAAACATTGTTGATGCCTTGATGCAATCCTATGAAGAAAAACTTGAGTTGAAAGTTTCTATCCCTAGAAAACTCTATGATGAGTGGGAACCTACTATTAAAATTAAAATTAAAATTTTTGAGTTTCATGCTTTGTGTGATTTGAGTGCTAGTGTCTCTACTATCCCCAAAACTTTATGTGATTTGCTAGATTTTCGTGATTTTGATGATTGCTCTCCAAACTTGCATCTTGCGGATTCCACTATTAAAAAACCTATGGGAAGAATTAATGATGTTCTTATTGTTGCAAATAGGAATTATGTGCCCGTAGATTTTATCGTTCTTGATATAGATTGCAATCCTTCATGTCCTATTATTCTTGGTAGACCTTTCCTTAGAACGATTGGTGCAATTATTGATATGAAGGAAGGGAATATTAGATTCCAATTTCCCTTAAAAAAGGATATGGAACACTTCCCTAGAAAGAAAGAAAATTACCATATGAATCTATCATGAGAGCCACTTATGGATTGCCTACCAAAGATGGCAATACCTAGATCTATCCTTGCTTTTATGCCTAGCTAAGGGCGTTAAACGATAGCGCTTGTTGGGAGGCAACCCAATTTTATTTTGTGTTTTTTGTTTTTGCTTGTGTTTAGGAATAAATAATCCATCTAGCTTCTGTTTGGATGTGGTTTTATGTTTTAATTAGTGTTTGTGCCAAGTAGGACATATAGGATAACCTACGATGATAGTTGATTTGATTCTGCTGAAAAACAGAAACTTTGCGTGCACGAATTTAGTTATGATAAATCACAGGAACGTGCTTTTGCGTTGATGCTTTTTGCTTCTGATCAATAAAAAAAATTTCCAGGACTTCCTATTTTGGTAGAATGTTTAGAGGTCCAGAAGTTTGCGTTAGTTACAGATTGCTACAGACTATTCTGTTTTTGACAGATTCTGTTTTTCGTGTGTTGTTTGCTTATTTCAATGCATCTATGGCTAGTAATTCAGTCTATGAACCATAAGGAAGTTGGAATACAGTAGGTTTAACACCAATATAAATAAAGAATGAGTTCATTACAGTATCTTGAAGTAGTCTTTTGTTTTCTTTCTCTAATGGAGCTCACGAGATTTCTGTTGAGTTTTGTGTTGTGAAGTTTTCAAGTTTTGGGTGAATTCTTTTGATGGATTATGGAACAAGGAGTGCCAAGAGCCTAAGCTTGGGGATGCCCATGGAACCCCCAAGATAATCCAAGGACACCAAAAAGTCAAAGCTTGGGGATGCCCCGGAAGGCATCCCCTGTTTCGTCCACTTCCATCGGTAATTTACTTGGAGCTATATTTTTATTCACCAACATGATATGTGTTTTGCTTGGAGTGTCTTTTATTATTTGTGTCTTTTCTTGTTGGTCTACCACAATCATCCTTGCTGTACACATCTTTTGAGAGAGCCATACATGAATTGGAATTTGTTAGAATACTCTATGTGCTTCACTTATATCTTTTGAGCTTGATAGTTTTGCTCATAGTGCTTCACTTATATCTTTTGAGCGTGATAATTTTTGCTCTAGTACTTCACTTAGATCTTTTAGAGCACGGTGGTGGATTTGTTTTAAATAAACTATCTGATCTATCATGCTTCACTTAGATTATTTTGAGAGTCTTTAATAGCATGGTAATTCGCTTAATGTTAATATACTTGGTGTTCAAGATATGTGAAACTTTCTTTTGAGTGCGTTGAATACTAAGATAAGTTTGATGGTTGATAATTGTTTTGAGATATGAAGATGGTGATATTAGAGTCATGCTAGTTAAAATAGTTGTGAATTCAAAGAATACTTGTGTTGAAGTTTGTGATTCCCGTAGCATGCACGTATGGTGAACCGTTATCTAATGAACTCGGAGCATGATTTATTTATTGATTGTCTTCCTTATGACTGGCGGTCGGGGACGAGCGATGGTCTTTTCCTACCAATCTATCCCCCTAGGAGCATGCGCGTAATACTTTGCTTTGATAACTTCTAGATTTTTGCAATAAGTATATGAGTTCTTTATGACTAATGTTGAGTCCTTGGATAGTACGCACTTTTTTCCATCCTTCCACCTTTGCTAGCCTCTCTAATACCGCTCACTTTTCGCCGGTATCATACACCCACCATATACCTTCCTCAAAACAGCCACCATACCTACCTATCATGGTATTTCCATAGCCATTCCGAGATATATTGCCATGCAACTTTCCACCGTTCCGTTTATTATGACACGCTCCATCATTGTCATATTGCTAGCATGATCATGTAGTTGACATTGTATTTGTGGCAAAGCCACCGTTCATAATTCTTTCATACATGTCACTCATGATTCATTGCATATCCTGGTACACCGCCGGAGGCATTCATATAGAGTCATACTTTGTTCTAAGTATCGAGTTGTAATTGTTGAGTTGTAAGAAAAAATAAAAGTGTGATGATCATCATTATTAGAGCATTGTCCCAAGTGAGGAAAGGATGATGGAGACTATGATTCCCCCATAAGTCGGGATGAGACTCTGGACTTTACCAAAAAAAAGAGGCCATAAAAAAAGAGAAGAGAAAGGCCCAAATAAAAAAACGAGAGAAAAAGAGAGAAGGGACAATGCTACTATCCTTTTACCACACTTGTGCTTCAAAGTAGCACCAAGATCTTCATGATAGAGAGTCTCTCATTTTGTCACTTTCATAAAATAGTGGGAATTTTTCATTATAGAACTTGGCTTGTATATTCCAATGATGGGCTTCCTCAAAATGCCCTAGGTCTTCGTGAGCAAGCAAGTTGATGCACACCCACTTAGTTTCTTTTATCGAGCTTTCATATACTTATAGCTCTAGTGCATCCGTTGCATGGCAATCCCTACTCACTCACATTAATATCTATTGATGGGCATCTCCATAGCTCGTTGATACGCCTAGTTGATGTGAGACTATCTTCCCTCTTTTTGTCTTCTCCACAACCACCCTTCTATTCCACCTATAGTGCTATATCCATGGCTCACGCTCATGTATTGCGTGAAGATTGAAAAAGTTTTGAGAATTTCATAAGTATGAAATAATTGCTTGGCTTGTCATCGGGGTTGTGCATGATTTAAATATTTTGTGTGGGGAAGATGGAGCATAGCCAGACTATATGAATTTGTAGTTATAACTTTCTTTTGCCATGTTATTTTGAGAAGACATGATTGCTTTGATTAGTATGCTTCAAGTATTATTATTTTTGTGTCAATATGAACTTTTGTCTTGAATCTTTCGGATCTGAATATTAATATCACAATTAACAAGATTTACATTGAAATTATGCCAAAGTATCACTCCGCATAAAAAATTATTTTTTTATCATTTAGCTACTCGAGGACGAGCAGGAATTAAGCTTGGGGATGCCTGATACGTCTCCAACGTATCTATAATTTTTGATTGCTCCATGCTACTTTATCTATTGTTTTCGACTATATTGGGCTTTATTTTCCACTTTTATATTACTTTTGGGACTAACCTATTAACTGGAGGCCCAGCCCAGAATTGCTGTTTTTTGCCTTTTTCAGTATTTCGAAGAAACAGAATATCAAACGGAGTCCAAACGGAATGAAACCTTCGGGATCGTGATTTTCCAACCGAACGTGATCCAGGAGACTTGGACCCTACTCCAAGAAGCCTCCGAGGAGGTCACGAGGGTGGAGGGCGCCCCCCCTGGGCGCGCCCCCTACCTCATGGGCCCCTCGGAGCTCCACCGATGTACTCCTTCCTCCTATATATACCTACGTATCCCCGAACGATTAGAGCCAAAAACCTAATTCCACTGCCGCAACCTTCTGTATCCACGAGATCCCATCTTGGGGCCTGTTCCGGAGCTCCGCCGGAGGGGGCATCCACCATGGAGGGCTTCTACATCATCACCATAGCCCCTCCGATGAAGTGTGAGTAGTTTACTTCAGACCTTCGGGTCCATAGCTAGTAGCTAGATGGCTTCTTCTCTCTTTTTGGATCTCAATACAATGTTCTCCCCCTCTCTCGTGGAGATCTATTCAATGTAATCTTCTTTTTGCGGTGTGTTTGTTGAGACCGATGAATTGTGGGTTTATGATCCAGTATTATCTATGGAAAATATTTGATTCTTCTCTGAATTCTTTTATGTGTGATTGAGTTATCTTCGCAAGTCTCTTCGAATTATCTTTTTGGTTTGGCCAACTAGATTGGTAGTTCTTGCAATGGGAAGTGCTTAGCTTTGGGTTCAATCTAGCGGTGTCCTTACTCAGTGACAGAAAGAGTTGCAAGGAACGTATTGTATTGTTGCCATTGAGGTTAACAAGATGTTTTTTTATCATATTGCATGAATTTATCCCTCTACATCATGTCATCTTGCTTACGGCGTTACTCTGTTTTTACTTAATACTCTAGATGCATGCTGGATAGCGGTCGATGAGTGGAGTAATAGTAGTAGATGCAGAATCATTTCGATCTACTTGTTTTGGAGGTGATGCCTATATACATGATCATTGCCTAGATATATTCATAACTATGCTCAATTCTGTCAATTGCTCAACAGTAATTTGTTCACCCACCGTAGAATACTTATGCTCTTGAGAGAAGCCACTAGTGAAACCTATGGCTCCCGGGTCTATTCTCATCATATCAATCTATATCACTTTATTTACTTGCTTTGTTTTTACTTTGCCTTTACTTTTTACTTTGCATCTATCTATCGAAAATACCAAAAATATTATCTCTATCAGATCACACTCTCGTAAGTGACCGTGAAGGGATTGACAACCCCTAAGCGTTGGTTGTGAGTTGCTATCGTTTTGTGTAGGTACGAGGGACTTGTGCATGGTCTCCTACTGGATTGATACCTTGGTTCTCAAAAACTGAGGGAAATACTTACGCTACTTTACTGCATCATCCTCTCCTCTTCGGGGAAATCCAACGCAATGCTCAAGAGGTAGCATAGGACCATATTGCGAAGCTCTGGGCGACCGGGTACTTGGCCGCAGACATCGCGCACCGGCTGCTGGACAAAGGGCAGGTCACTCCAACTCCGGAACCCCATGAGAGGGTCGTATTTCTCGCCCACTTTATGCGTGGACTGGGATTTCCACTTCATCCCTTCGTCCACGGGCTCATGTTCTACTACGGGCTAGATTTCCACGATCTAGCCCCGAATTTTGTCCTCAACATCTCGGCGTTTATCGGCGTGTGCGAGGCCTTCCTCCGCATCAGGCCTCACTTTGGCCTGTGGCTACGAATCTTCTGCGTGAAGTCGAAGATCGTGAGCGGCCAGCAGGCGGAGTGCAGAGGCGCCATGGTGGGCAACATGCCCCACGTCACCTGGCTTGACGGCTCCTTCGCGGAGACCGTGAAAGGGTGGCAATCGGGGCGGTTCTACATCACCGAGCCGCGCGACGCCAACTGGGCGGCGGCCACGAATTCCGATCCGGATCCCCCATGCGGCTCACCTCTTGGGAAAGCAAGGGACTGGCCTAGGGCGAACCTGCAGAGCTGACCGGACTCCAGAATTGCATCAAGAATATGTAGGACAAGAAAATCAAGCTTGTCGACGTGGTCCAGGTCATGCTTGTCCGCCGGATTCTTCCGTGCCAAAGACGGGCCTTTAATCTATGGGAGTTCGTCCCAACCAAACACCAGACGCTTCAAAAGCTCTATGGCATGATGCACAAAGGCGCCCGGAAGGTGCTGTTCAAGGCCTCTGAAGTACCTCCTCCCACATCCAAGGATCGTGGACTTCACGCCGCGGCCCCCCCCATCCGGTGAGTTTTCAGACTACCACCGGATTCAGTTCTTCCCAATGTACTCATGGGGGAATCTTAAGTCATTGTGCGTATTTGGTCAGGAGTATGTGGAGACGGCGGAGTGGATCGACTGTCCATCTCCACTGCCAGAAGGCCCAGCGGATGCTCTCCTAACAGAGATGCTAGTCCCGGCGCCCTACAAGGCGCCAGAGAAGAAGGCCGAAAAGAAGGCCCCGGGGACCAGGGAGGGTCTCCAGCGTAAGGTTGTACTGGAAGCCTCGTCCGTAGACGACGAGGCACACTCCTCCCCCAAAGGGGAGGAAGAAGAGGAAGAGGACGCCCCATCCAGAGAGGATGGGGGGCCTGAGAAGGCGGGCCAGGGGACCGGGAAGGGTCCTTGGCGCAAGGCCGTTATACCCTTGTCGTCTGAAGACGATGAGGTAGATTCCTCCCACGGAGGCGGGGGGAAAAACGAAGAAACTCTGCCTCACCGCACTGGGGAGGAGAAGAAGAGGAAGGCCGCCCCGAAGGGGGAGGCTAGGACGTCCAAGAAGGGAAATGCTTCCCTTCCGGATTACTCCACCATTGCCGCCTATAACGAGGAGGGGTGGCTGCCGAGGGGGAAGCCCCTAGCAAGATCGTAAGTATCCGCACTCTATTATACTTTAGTGCGACTTTGCTTCATAGTCTTGCTATAATGTCGGACATATATGCAGTCCGGCCAGGGTCCATCCCGAGGTATCGTCTTCGGATGGGTCCTTGAGTGATTCAGCGATGAACACGCTTCCGACAGCCACTACTCCTCGGCCTGCGGATGACACGAAGGTGTTGTCCCAAAGGCTCCCGGAGCAAGGTGAGGTGACTCTGGAGACACCCCAAGGCGGAATTCTAGACGCCGGGCACACGGGGTATAGGGTCCCCGCGGATCGTGCCGATGAGAGCCGCAACAAGTCGGGCTCTCAGCCGGATATTGTGCCGGAACCTTTGATGGTTCCGGATTCAGGCAGGCGGCCCCTCGCTAGGGGGGGCGAGCCGTCCGTGCCGATGACTTCCATTACGCCAGAGGCGTCGGATAGTCTGCTGGAAGCGCTTCGCGACGCTTCCATGGATGAAGAGAACCGTACTCTTATGAGTGCGGTGATTTAGAAGGTTCTGTCTGCCAAGAACGGACTAACCGAAGCCTGCACCAGCGTCCTGACGGGCTTTGAGGTAAGTAATAAAAATGTAAAATTATCACCCGATAGGTAGTAGCCCCTAATACTCTGTTTGGTGTTCGGAAAGAAGAGCCAAACGGAGGGTCAATTAAAATCCGAAGGAGTCTAATAGTAGGTGCGCCGGTGGATAAGCAGGCAGTGCTGCTTACCGCTGCTGTATGCATGGCCGAGGTCGCCGGACTCGAATGGGACCTGGAGCAGGCACAGGGAGAGCTTGGCCTCACGAAGAGGCAGCTTGAAGAGAACAAAGGTTTGTGATTCCCCGCTCTCATATAATAAAGGATAGACAAAATTGGTTATTATAACGACAAAGCGTCATGACTTTGTAATAGGGGCCACCACCGAAGTGGCATCTCTGAAGAAAGCATTGTCCGAGACCGAAGACAAGGCGGCCTTGGAGCGCAAGGAGCGTCAAAAGCAAGATGCTAGAGTGGGCGAGATACAGCAAGAGCTCCAGGAGCTCGACAAGAAGTTGGAGTCCTTGGAGCATGATCTTAAGGTGAAAGAGACTGAGCATGCGAGGGCCCTTGCGAGTGTGAAAGACGCCAAGGCCGAAGCCGAAAAGGCACAGCAGGAAATCCAGGCGGCCAAGAAGATAGCGGCGGGTAAGACATTCTTTATGCAAAGCAAGCATGTGGAGGAGGCGTTTCTTTTACTTACCCAAATTCGGAGCTCTCCAGGGGCATTTGCAGATCTGCCACGCAGCATATCAGATGCCGCGGAGTTCTGCCGTGCCGAGGAGGGGAGCTCAACGGAGAAGCTGTTCTGGTCCTAGTATGCTGGGGCCGAACACCTAATGCCTCTGAGTGACCAACTGAAGCAGTTGGTTGAACTCCACAGGGCGGCCGAAGTGGCTATGAAAGATTTCATAGTCCGGATGTGGCCTGGTGAGCCCCTGCCCACTAGCTACTTCGGCCTTATCAAGCGGATGGTAAATGCCTGTCCGCGGCTTGAAGTGATCAAGTGATCCATTTGCATTGAGGGTGCCCGCGGGGCCTTTGCCCGTGCAAAGCTGCATTGGGGCAAGCTGGATGCGGAGAAGCTGGTGATGGACGGGCCGCCGGAGGGCATGCGCATCGCTGTCCCGAGAAATATTATGATGGTGTTATGAAGGGCACTCGTCTCGTGGCCGATGAATGTACCAAGGACACGATCCTTGAGTAAATGTACTTCTGTCATTGTTGTAATATAAAGACGAAGTTACTTGCACTATGTAGCGCTTTTTGATTTAAAATATTACCTTCTGTGCGGCTGTTTATAGAATTCTGACAGTAGGCTAGTCGTCGGCTTCCGCCCCCACGTAACTAGTACCGGGGTGTTCCTGGAAAAACCCGGACACTCTTTATCCAAATTTTTGGTCCCTTAAGGAGGTATCCGGCGCAGCGAACAAGGCAATCGGACTATGCGGCTTTATAACTTTCACTTAGCCATAGAAGTCTACAATTTTAAATTTCGGCGAAGCCCCTAGAATTCGGAAAGCCGAATTGGGGCGCTATATACGCCTAAATCAGACGAAGCCGATTCCTCGCCTAAAGCGGAAAAAATCTTTAAGGATTTTAAGACCTCTCAAACAGCGACCAGCTCTCGCCGCATCATGCCGTTCAGTTTTCTTTCTCTACTGAGGTGCTCGTCCGGAAGAACCGGGACACAATCGCAGTAGTTCTCCCTGCGCTACCTTAGCCGATATAACGGAACGTAAGGTACCAAAACAAGGGAGCCGGGCAAACCCAACTATTGACCCAAGACATGATTCGGAGTTGATGCATATAGTGCTATAAGTTCGGGGTGCCGCACTATTGAAAGTGTTCGGACTTGTTTTGCCATATTATGGGGCACCATAAGAAGCCCCTGGCAAACTGAACGTACCAAGATGTACGGACACAATATTAAATAAACATTGTAAGAAAAATGCGCAAATAGGAATAATAAGCTGACGCTATATATTACTCCCTCCGTTCCTTGATATAAGGTGTATAGATTTTTGAGAAAAAGTCCAAAATATAAAGTATATTGCGTTACACCGCTCGTTTGGATAATTTTTGAAGGAATTTGATTACATTTCCTTATATTAGGCAAGCTCCTCTATTTTCTCATGTCAATTAGTCAGGTATAATCTCGCCCAGAACTTGTGAAATTTTCCCTCCACGTGCGTTCTTTAATTTTCGTGCCAAAAACTATACACCCTATATTTAGGAATGAAGGGAGTATCTCCCATTGATTAAACATACATTTAAGCGTATGTTTACAATGGGTGCGTTTAAGCAGAAGTAAATAGGACTATTTAACATGTCCTATCCAATGGCAGGTTGCATGTAGGTATATAAAATAGGTATAACTATCGTGAACAGATTCCACCTTGGTATTTCCTTTGTGCGCAAAGCCTGTTGCCTCCTTGGTTTTCTCTCCTGTGTAAGTCCAACAATCCGGCTCTTCTGAAGAGGCTGCCCTAAAGCAGTGTCCTGAAAGATAAAAAGGGAGGGTTATGAAGGTATGTTGCGGTTATACCGCACTGTTGACTGAATCACTGCTGCGCCTCCGCCAATGCCCATGGTATTTTGAGTGCGTAATTGTGTACGCGTGGAACGAATGCTGCTTTGATGGGGCTTGAGCGGAGGCCGGACTGCTAGTCGCGCTCTTGGCGTGCCTGGTGATCCTGTTGCGGGGTGCTCCGGACTCGCTTGACGGTGTTCGAGGTTGTCGTCGGATTGGTGGTTTATCGGAGGAGGCCGCATTGTACTTCCGCCGCGAGGGCTGCAGTATGCTCTTCTGTACGGAGAGAGCGGTCCATGTTTCTGTTGACTGTTATGACCCCGCGTGGTCCTGGCATCTTGAGCTTGAGGTATGCATAGTGTGGTACCGCATTGAATCTAGCGAATGCGGTTCGTCCAAGCAGTGCGTGGTAACCGCTACAGAAAGGGACGATATCGAAAGATTAACTCTTCGCTTCGGAAGTTATCAGGAGATCCGAAGACCACTTCCAATATTATAGAGCCCGTGCAATGGGCCTCTACTCCTGGAATTACACCTTTGAAGGTGGTTTTGGTGGGCTTGATCCTTGAAGGGTCGATGCCCATTTTGCGCACTATGTCTTGATAAAGCAGGTTCAGGCTGCTGCCGCCGTCCATAAGGACTCGCGTGAGGTGGAATCTGTCGATGATTGGGTCTAGGACCAATGCGGCTGAACCGCCGTGACGGATGCTGGTAGGGTGATCCCTATGATCAAAGCTGATTGGACAGGCTGACCATGGGTTGAATTTTGGGGCAACTGGCTCCATCGCATAGACGTCCCGTCGATTCCGTTCCCGTTTGGGAATGTGGGTGGCGTAGATCATGTTGACCATTTTCACCTGGGGAGGAAATTTCTTCTGTCCCCCGTGTTTGGACGCCGGGGCTCCTCGTTATCGTCGCTGTGCAGGCCCTTGTCCTTATTTTCGGTGTTTATTTTACCAGCCTGTTTGAACACCCAGCAGTCTCTATTAGTGTGATTAGCTGGCTTGTCCGGGTGCCATGAATTAGGCACGAGCGTTCCAGTATGCGGTCCAGACTGTATGGTCCCTGATTGTTTCTTTTGAACTGCTTTTTCCGCTGACCGGATTTGGATCCGCTAAATCCGGCGTTGACTGCCGTGTCTTCAGCATTGTCGCCATTGTTCTGTCGCTTATGTCTATTGCGCCATGGCTTGCCGTTATTGTCGCGGACATCCGAAGTGCCGGAATGTGGCGTGGTGCTACTGCGAGCCAACCAGACTCATATGCCATTTTATCCCGGCCACGAGGTGGACGGTCAGCCGTGTGGCGCTCGAGTACATATTCCTTGGCTGCCAGGACTTCAGTCCATCTGTCTGTGAGCAGGTCTTGATCAGCTTGGAGTTGCTGCTGCTTCTTTTTCAGGCTCCTCACAGTGGCCATGAGCCAGTGCTTAAAGCGCTCCTGCTCCACGGGGTCTTCAAGCATGCCGAACTCATCGTCGCCGAGGCTAACCTCGTCTTCGGAGGGGGGCTTGTAGTTGTCCTCCTCCGGATATCTGTCCGTCGATGTTCGTTTGGGCTGACCTACCCGTCTTCCTGCTTGGCCTGCTCGAAGGCAGGCTGATCTGGGTTGTATTCCTCTTCGGCACCATCCGGATTGTTTTCGTCTCCTGTGCCGGTACTGCTGTGGCGGGGCTTGAAGCGGCGTCGGCAACGCCCATGCTTTGCTTTCTTCCCTGAGGGGTTATCCTCCATTGCCTCATCGCCATTGTTTTCCTTCGGAGTGTCCACCATATATATATCATATGTGTAGGTGGCTGTCCACCACCCCGTGAGCGGTGGTTCCTGTTCTTCTCCTGCATCGTCGTCGTCGATGTCTTCGGAGTCGAAGTCAAGCACGTCGGTTAAATCATCGACCGTGGCAATGAAGTGGGTGGTGGGTGGGCAACGAATTCCTTCGTCGCCTGCTTCCCACTTGAGCCGGACATAGTTCGGCCATGAGTCTCCTGACAAAGAGAGGTACTTTAACAAGTTCACCACGTCGCCAAGGGGCGAGTGCTGGAAGATATCTGCAGCGGTGAACTCCATTACCGGAGCCCAACCTGGCTCGGCGGTCTCGGGAGCGCGCGGACTGGAACCTACAGCCGGATACGAGTCCGGGGGTCTGGCGTCACAGGCTTCTTTGGAGGTGAGGCATGTGTTCGGCTCTACCGCCGATGAGTGTGCGGCCTGCGGGACGGGGTCCATCCACCCGTCTTTGGGCGACGCAATCTGCTCCAGATTTAGGTCCGGGGCCACTGCAGGGGTGATATCCTGAGTGTTGTCCGACAGCAGGTCTAAGCCGTGCTCATCGCTATTGTCCGGCGCTCCTGGCGTAGGCCCGAACCCGTTGATGATCAAGTCTCGGCGGATATCGGCCGTGTAGTTCAGGTTTCCGAACCTAACCTGGTGGCCAGGGGCGTAGCTGTCGATCTTCTCCAGTTGGCCAAGCGAATTGGCCCGCAGTGCAAAGCCGCCGAACACGAAGATCTGTCAGGGGAGAAAAGTCTCACCCTGGACCATATTTTTGACAATTGAAGGAGCCGTCAAGCCTTGTAGTGAAGACACAGAGGAACTCTCAATGAAAGCACCAATGTCGGTGTCAAAACCGGTGGATCTCGGGTAGGGGGTCCCGATCTGTGCGTCTAGGCTAATGGTAACAGGAGGCAAGGGACACAATGTTTACCCAGGTTCGGGCCCTCTCGATGGAGGTAAAACCCTACTTCCTGCTTGATTGATATTGATGATATGAGTAGTACAAGAGTTGATCTACCACGAGATCGTAGAGGCTAAACCCTAGAAGCTAGCCTATGATGTGTATGATTCTGATCGTCCCTCTAAGGACCAAACTCTCCGGTTTATATAGACACCGGAGAGGGCTAGGGTTTACACGGAGTTGGTTACAAGGAAGGAAATATAATATCCGAATCGCCAAGCTTGTCTTCCATGCAAAGGAGAGTCCCATCCGGACACGGGGCGTAGTCTTGAGTCTTGTATCTTCACGCTACAATAGTCCGGACGAAGTATATAGTCCGGCCGTCCGGATACCCCCTAATCCAGGACTCCCTCAGCGGGCGTGTCGTCGTGCCAAGGAGGTGTACGAAGACGGGTACTTCGTGAGGAAGGTCATAGGTGCTGGGTGCCTCGTCACTGCGTGGAGGTGGGCCGATAAACTCCAGCGTGCCACTGACGAGGAGCTCCGGTGGGTGCCCAACAAAATGGCAAGATTGTCCGTGCGTGTCCGCCAGCAAGAGGAATATCGGTATGTCAAGCATTGCGAGGCGGAGGAGGTAGAGTACTGCCTCTGCACTGGGAAAAGACGCCGCACACCAAGGAGCTGCTGGCGAGAGGCTGCCGGAATACTGGCCCCGGGAGGTATTATTAGTTTTAGTATTGTTCGTTTTCAATTTTATGCATTGAACCTAGTAGTTAAGTATCATCATGTATATGTGATGATATTATATATATATTCTGTGATGAACTAATGAAGAATTAATATATATATATATATATATATATATATATATATATATATGTATTATGAATTCCATTTTCTATCTGTTTTTGTATACTAATTTGAATCTAGCTTTTATCATCCACATATAAAGAATGGAAAGCGTATATACACACATTCAAATAAAACATATAAGAATGGAAAACAGAGTACACACATTGAAACAGAGCAATAAATAGAGCAATATACTATGATTGCTGTGAATACATAGCTATCCACGTCGAAACGACTCAACAAAATAAAACGCGTCCATGAGACCATGACCAGCAGCCCTTGCCTATGGTATCTCTTGGCTCTGCCTGAACTCGTGCAAGCATTCGAACAAGCGGTCGACATGCTCGCGGTACATCTAGAGCGCGATCTCGAGCTCCAAGTTAGCTATTTCATCAGAGATCACCAGCTCATGGATGCGACACCCATGTTCCTCTACTGCGCCCAGTTGGACACCTAGGCCAAGGAGGTGGTCGATCCTACGGACCAGCGCATTGGCATCCAGCGGGCCACGGACAAGGAGAACGGCGGAACCCATGCGAACGGTGCAGCGGGCGTCCGATGCAAGTACGGCATGGACGGCCTCTGGTGCAAGTACGGTGCTGAGGGCCTCTGCCCACTCCTGCCGAGGAATGGGGGTAATAATGGGACGTGTACCCAGTTGCGACACCGTGTCGACAGCAGGCAAGCGCCGATGGATTTGCTCTTGTTGTGCGGCGCACCGCGCCTCTCGCTCTGCGGCGCTCCAACGGTCTCGCCGTGTAGCGAGCCACAGCCTATCAGCGCGGACGCTCCTAGCTTGCTCTGCGGCGCGCCATCAATCATGTTGTGCGGTGAGTTGCAGCCTGTCGGCGCTGACATTCCTATCTTGATCTGCGGTGCTCAAGCGCCATGCGCCAAAGGTCTGCTCAACCCTGGCTATGACGCCCATCCCACAGCATCGTCCATCGCGTTGCCGGGGAGCGCCTCGGCCTTGACGGGCCATGGCGCCTGCTTGTTTTCCTCGTCAATGAGGTTGATGGCAGAGGCGGCGCTTTGGTGGGTTGGCATGCTAGGAAAAGGTGGATGTGCTACTGGCTGCGCTTGTCGCCTCCGTGCGTCGCGCACCGCCTATGCGCAATATTGCTGGGTGGCGGGAAACAGGTGAGGAAGTGGCGGGGAACGGTGGCGTGTTCATAAAACACTATCAATTAATGGAAACTGAGCATAGAAGGAACATCGAGCTAGCACAAGAAGTAGATGATGATCAGATGAACACGGACCACACTAGGGAACCCGTCGGTGATGAATTCATCAATCGCAAACGGTTGAATACTAGTAAAGGTTTGCCCACAACACACACGGCGTATTCCACCACAAACAGGTCGGATGGATCAACTGTATGCCATATATCGCACATTGGCAAAAAGTAATGCGGTATACCTTCTTTAACATGTGTTATAAAATAAAAAATAATAAAAAACAAGGACCTCAAGGTTAAATTAACTCATGGGATAGGTCGTATCAGTCATTTAATTTGACAGATATGACCCATCCTATTAGTTAATTTAACATCAACACAACTTCCCATCCAGTCACCCATCTGATGGCTGCTCCAGCCTGAGCACACTTAACTTGAGAGTTCTCTTACACGAGCTATTGGTGGAACAGCTAGTCCTTGCTGATAGGATGCCTCTTCGCATCCTTATGGCGTATTCGGATGACCGCCTGTCCCCCAATGGACAATAGATGTTGTGTAGACAGAGCATATCACATACATCTTATTAGAAGCAATCGTCTGTGTCATTATCGGCCTTCGCACACATTTCTGATTATAGACCTATTTGCTGCGTATCACACACATCTTGTTATATTGAACCGTTTCTGTTCTCTTGTCTCAACGCAAACAGTTCATCCGAGTGAACCGCATGCCGTATATTGCACACACCTTGATCTGGCTGACCATTTCTTTTGTGTTGCCTAATCACAAACAGTTCTTCCCAGTGAACCGTATGCTGTATATCGCACACACCTTCATCTGGCTGCCCGTTTCTTTTGTTCCTCCTCATCGCAAACAGTTAATTGAGTTGTATCATATGCCCTGCATCGCACACGCAACTAAAATCTGAACCATTTTTGATGCATCCACCATCGCAAACGTTTTGTCCCTTTTTGACGGTTATTTTACACCACCATTTGCGATTATGGCATCGCACACAGTTTCGTCGAAGGGTCTCTGACCGTAGTGTTGCGTTAGCAGCAACCTGCAGTAGTGATGGTTGAGGGACTAATGTGTTTGTGATAATTACAGGATAACATAGGTAGAAGTCCCTCATTGATTCGATATTTCCTAGCAGAGATGACCCCTAAAAATATATGAAGACAATGAAGACAATGGTGGTTCGTAAGACATTCACATTGAAGATAATGACGTGTGAAGATTCACTTGAAGACTATGGAGTGCGAAGACATAGTTTCTTTCATAGTTTCCTTTTCTTCTTTATTGAGCTGAAAAACAAAATTGACTATGAGAAGGCCCAGTTCAAGAAGCATATGGCAAAGCTCAGCGTCGTTGATGTTCAGAACTTCAAGCAAATGATGATTAACCTCAAGGCTGAGTTCAAACAGAAACGTGATGAAGCCAAAGGCTCTCACGAGCGCATGAAGCAGTATGTTGAGAAAAGTGTCCAGGCTCACAATGAGGCTATGAAGAGAAAATCCCTTGGGTGTCCTGGCATTCACACCCGAATGGTCGCCAAGAAACCAAAGAAGCATGTTGAAGCTGAACCCGAAGCTCCAAGGCAGGAAAACCAAGCATTATCTTCCCTGCCAGCATGACTGGCTCAAAGCCAAAGGTCCCTTCAACGGCTTCTGAGCAGTAAGCTGGCTGAGGCTGAAGCCAAGAAGAGAAAGCATCATGACACTTCTGATGCTGCTCCATCCAAGAAGAAGCTGAAGACAGTCTTCAAAGTCTTCCCGCAAAGAACGTGATGATCCCCAAGAACTGCTGCTCGTTTAGCCTATTTATGTTGCCCTACCTGCTTCCACCAACCGTGAGCGTCATCTCGTCATACATGAGCCTGCTTCAACAGAGGCTCATGGGTCTAAAGATATTCCAGCTGCTAACTCCACCGCAGCTGAAGACATTGGTCATGATGACAATGTTGAAAATGATGAAGTCCTTCCTCAGATCATGCCCAACCAGGTACATCGCCTACTCCTATGAGCAGTGAACTGATAAGCATTGGCGGTCCCATGACGCCAGTCACACAAGATGCATTCTGGGAAGAGCAACACCCCAACTCCCTGTTGTAGGAAGTTATTCCTTGCACTCCACCAGCTCATGTCACCACTCCAGTGCTTGAGACCCCACAAGAGACTCCAGATGACATGGAGAGGACCACACCTTCACCATAGGCGTCACCATCTTTTTGAAGGCTTCGCAGAGGCCCTAGGCCCTCAGTCTCCATGTCAAGCATTCCTAAAGAGGACGTGCATACCACAATCTCAGTAGCACGTCAAGTGTTTCCTAAATCCATCTCCTTAGCAACTGCTAATGAGTCTGAAGCCAAAGAGGCTAAAGATATTCTGGCTACATCAGCCGATGACAAGGAAGAAGACCGTGAAGTTATTCCCCCTAATGTTGATCTAGTTGTTCAAGAAGAAGTGATTGTGCCAGACACCCCAATTCCTAAAGCCATTTAAGTTGAGGCAAACGCGGCTACCACCACCACCACCACCACCACCACCACCACTGATGAAGCTAATGACGTTGTCATGGCTGAAGATAATGTGCAGCCCGAAGTCAATGATGCCACGGAAGACAATGCACAGCCATCCACCTCGGATGTTGCTATTCCTCCCCCAGTGCCTCACACCGTGGAATGCACGTTCAATAGTGGTGAGCGTGCTACTGTTAAGTGGCCAATCTTGACGCCTCCAACTGCTCCTAGTCCCCATTACGACTATCATATGGAGCAAAGATCTCAGACGCAAAAGCCAAAGCCCAGGCTACCAAGGCTTCCGAGTGATGTCACTACACAAGGCTCCTTCAGTGTGCTCAGCTTCAGATAGCAGAACACTTTCTTCGACAAGGCCAAGAACCCCTTCAAGAAGCCAACATCTAACAGGTTCTGGAGCCACCAGCAAAGGAGCTATTATTCTTGCATTCTCTACAATCAAGACAGGATTTTCCCCCACAAGTGTCTTGACTGTGATGCCATTGTTGGGCTGCCATGCCTTGCAGAAGCCTTGGATTTATTATGTGAAGTTGGTATGCTCCCATTTGTGATTAACAAGGAGCACTGAAACGAATAGCTTCTTCTGCAATTCTATGCCACTCTACACATATTAGGCTACACTACTTCAGGATGCTACTAACGTGACACTACGATCAGAGACCCTTCGATGAAACTGTGTGCGATGCAATAATCGTAAACGGTGGTGTAAAAAACCCATAAAAAAAGGTGCAAAACATTTGCGATGGAGGATGCATCAAACACTGTTCATATTTTAGTTGCGTGTGCGATGCAGGGCATATGGTTCAGTTCAATTAACTGTTTTCAATGAGGAGGAACAAAAGAAATGGGTAGCCAGATGAAGGTGTGTGCGCTGTACAGCACACGGTTCACTCGGATGAACTGTTGGTGATTAGGCAACACAAAAGAAACGGCCAGCCATATCAAGGTGTGTGTGATGTACAACATACAGTTTACTTGGATGAACTGTTTGTGATTAGGCAACACAAAAGAAACAGTCAGCCCGATCAACGTGTGTGCGATATACAACATGCGGTTCACTCGGATGAACTGTTTGTGTTGAGACAAGAGAACAAAAATGGTTCAGTATAACAAATGCCATAAATATTGTAAGGTTCAAATTCAAAGATTACAATGCCCAATTCAAACATTGCAAGCATCGTCATTTCTCCAAAGGGATCATCCGCTGACAAGTCATGTTTGGGTTTGACACAGTGACTTCCAGTTGCTTTGCCATATGCTCTTCCAATACGAAGTTTAGCATTTTTGGAGGCTCTTCCATTCCGCAGTACCCGCCGTCTCTAATAAGTATACCATTCGTCTTTCCTAATTAAATGCATGTTCAACCTCAATACCATCAACACCTTTGCTCTGGCAAGAAAGAACATGGCGATGTAATCTCCGGTAAGGTCCCTCGGTAGGAGTTCAAAGTAATATTTGAGAGATGCAGATCAAGGCATTTGATGTGATTGTCATTATAAAAATTATCCACCTCCGGGCCTATTATTATCTACAAAAGAAGAGAACGTGTTAGTGCCTACATGCAGTTTTGAACACTGCTACATGCCCATTTGGTTTGCAGGATTTGTAAAATGCACCAACATGCCATCTTTAATCTGACATGATTAAAATGGGCATTTGATTACAATCTAGAAACATGTAGCCTTCTTCACAAGAGGTCGGATTGGACGAAAAACTCCCTAAGAAAACTAGTACAGTTAAATCCAAAGGAGAAACGCGTATGGACGATTGTAACCATATGAATGAAGCAACCAATATGGGGTGGCAGGTGTATGCCCTAAAATCGTCCAAAATTCATTCAAAAATTGTAGTACATTGTCATTGTAAACTTGGGAAAAGGTGCAAAAAATTGAACTCCCTTATGGTTAACGTTTAATAGGAAAGGAACATCACCACGATATACAACTTCTTCAGGCACGAAAAGCATCTAAGGCAACTGACAACTTGGTCCAGGTTGGGGCCGACAGATTCTAGTGCCAAGACCTTCACTGTGCCCAGAGTCTATGTGAAGCTTCGCTGGATGACAGATGAACATACATCTTCAAAAATAGAAATAACATTGATATTAAGAAAGAGAAGTATAAGGCGACTGTTGTACCTGAAAGTTGTAGTATTTGACAGACGAGTAGCGCACCACTTTCAATTTCGGTGCAGAAATGACATTGATTCTTGTTGGACCTTGTTGATCAACTACAAGTAATCTCTCAAGTGAAGGTGTGTCCTCAAAGACCATATTGTGGTCCACCTTTTGTGATCTCTCGTTGCAACACTAGCAACACACATAAATAGTCTGAAGAGTCTTGGAGGTGATGTGCAAGGTACTCGACCAATTCATCGCCTGAAGATGAAGGAACTCGAGTGCAGTACAGCCGTAGAGCAGGCGCTCCATGTCATCCTTTGGGATACGGATGGCGACGAGCTCAAGGTGCTTCAGTCGTGGTAGAAAAAGAGCGGGCACATCATTAAGGGGGGATGGCAGTTCATGAACTTGGCAAGGTGCAGCGTGGGCGTGAAGCGGAGCGCGGACGTTGGCGGCAAGCGCATATGCCATCATTAAAACTGAGCTTCTTGAGCTGATATATGGCGGGGGATCAGAACCACTCGTCAAGCATGGCTCAGTCCTTGCCATTGGAACGGAACATGCATGTGATAAGGCCTTTGATTGGGTCATGGTGACTGCCGAGGATCTAGGAGAACGCATCCAAGCTTTGGCGATAGACATGGCAGAGCTTGTGGGTGTCGAGGAGGTCGACAGGGGTGAGGAGCCATAGGGGGCGCCACCGCCGGGAAAGGGCGGCTGTCCTCATCGAATATTTGATTGGGAGGAGGGATATGATGACTATCAACATATCATCGGGGAGGTTGTTGATGAAGTCTAGGCCTGTTGGAGTCGCTTGCGGTTCTTTCTCGACCCGCCTCCGCTTGTTGTCAACCTCGTTCTCCACCTCGTCGGCGGCGATGGAAACCTCTGTCTCCATATTCACACCGTGCTCCGATGCTTCAGCAGCCATGGCGTCACCATTCCCTCCGATGGGGCGCTTCAGCGGCATCCTCGTACACTGACGGCTTTGAGGACTCAAAGCAGCGCCGAGGATGCGTGCGAAGAGATAGGATTGTGTGTGTGGTGGGGATGGGGGGTGCGGCCACTCAACGGCGCCATCAATATAGACCAATGGGAGCGACGCCGGCAGTGGTCCAAGGCTGTCTCGCTTCCTGGCCAGAACGACTTCCTAATCTCTATGAATGAAATATATGCTTAATTACTGAATTTTAGTTGCAAAAAATAGATAGTGCTATTGATTTTTAGCTGCATATTTTGACAAACCGCAGTGTCTCTTGGCTTAGCACCGAAATCTGGCTTTAATTTGAATACCGTAATCTGAACCGTTTGCGTTGAAGAGATGCACAGATCTTGCGTTGAACAACTTGTATGCTTCCCGATGAGCCTGCGCACCGGACTGCGCTCGCACGCCTCCCGTTCAGTCATGCAGTTGTCCACACGGCACCTCCTATAGCCATTAAAACCAAGACACCTGGCGTCACGTGAATGGTTAATAGAACGCACACGGTTTGAATTATACAAACGTTTGAGATATTAAAGTGGCAGCTGTTTTTTCAAAATGCCTTTGTTGGTTGACATTATTCGAGTGTGCCTTCTCTCAAAATGGACACGAAAAATACCACAACATGTCGGGTGCCATTCCATGATAGCATGCCAAGTTTCAGGAATTTCAGACGAGTTTTAGATTTACTAGAATTTAAAAACAAAGTATCTCAACGTTTTGCCGGTAATCAACGTTGCCCTGGTGTTTGAAATTCATTCCCATTTCTTGCATGGGACCTAAGCATGCACCCAAGGACACAGATTTGATTTTTCAACCAATTTATATGCACTGGAGCATGTGCATGTAGTTCGAATTTGAATTACGCACATAAATGCAATGAAAACTCAGTTAATGCATAACAATGTCCAAACGAACCCGAAAAAATCACAAAATTTGACACAACACTCCTGTTGTTCTATGTTGACACGAGAAAAAAAATTGAAAGCGATAAGGATATCATTTCGTCCCCAAAGGTGGGACGTTCCCTACCGAAACCATCATGCTTGTTGTGACAAGCTCTAGTTTGTGAGAAGCATATACCCAAACCTGCCCCAAATGGGACAAAAAATTTACCATGGTATGTTGATGCCGCTCCATGATAGCATGCCAAGTTTCATGAATTTCAGACGAGTTTTGGATTTACTAGAATTTAAAAACCAAGTATCTCAATGTTTTGCCGGCAATCAACGGTGCCCTTGTGTTTGAAATTCATTCCCATTTCTTGCATGGGACATAAGCATGCACCCAAGGACACAAATTTGATTTTTCAACCAATTTATATGCACTAGAGCATGTGCATCTAGTTCAAATTTGAATTATGCACATAAATGCATTGAAAACTCAGTTAATGCATAAAACACCGGTGCGTGTCGGTCCTAAACAAACGGTTTTTGTCAGGACCCCGACTCAATGCCACATCGATCTAGCATGTAACACCTCATATCACTTTGCGGCCTCACGCACGGTATTCCCACGGGTGTCGCCTTACCTTTGCCCGGGACCGTTTGCGCCTTTTGGCACACGCATATGATAGTGTCGCTAGCATCCATATGATAAGGAGCCCGGGCTGACATGGCTAGTCGTAAACCCAAAGTGGCACAAACTTATAGGGACAGGCATCCATGACCCAGCATCGAACGTGTCAGTCATCAGCGAGTGATTCCAGGCTGTAGCACTGGGCTAGCAGGACTCCGGTGAACCGGGCTGTAGCGGGCTAACAGGACTCCGGCAATCATCGCGAGACATTTCCCCGAAGGGACAGACACAGGAACGAAGAAGGACACATGCCGGCCAGCCTAAGCGTTCTGGAGCAGTAGCAAGCTACCATGGCTCAGTGGAAGCACTAGGAGACATTTCCCGGTAAGAGAGGCTACTAAGGATAAACAACTAGATAGTCAGATCCCACACATACCAAGCATTTCAATAACATACACACAATATGCTCGATATGTGCAAACACAACATGGCATCACAACATGACTCTACAACTCAAATATTTTATTCAATAGGCTCCGAGGAGCGAGATATTACAAACATGGGTCTCTCGACCCAGCATTCAGAGCATACAAGTCAAAGCACATGTGGAAGCTTAACATGTCTGAGTACAGACAACTACAAATGAAAAAGGCTGAGAAGCCTGACTAACTACCAGATCCTGCCGAGGGCACAAGATCGTAGCTAAGGTAACAAGCTAAACATCGAAGTCCAAGCGGAACTACTAGCGAGACTGAAGTCTCTCTGCAAAAACATAAAATAGGCAAACGTGAGTACAAATGTACCCAGCAAGACTTACATCAGAACTATCTACATATGCATCATTATCAACAAATGGGATGGTGGAGTTTGACTGCAGCAAGCCAGCTTTGACTCGGTGGCTATCCTGAACTACGACTGCAAGTAACTCTTTTGAGGTGGCGCACACGAGTCCACATATTCACCAACCAATACACCACTATGGATCCGCTCCCGTCTCCCTACGAGAACGCCATCCATAGCACTCACGCTTATCTTGCGTATTTTAGAGTATCCACTTTCACTTATCTATGAACTATGCAAGGGGTCCAAGTTTCCATATCCGAGGAATCCGGCTATTCGAATAGATAATGATAACCCTGCAGGGGTGTACTTCTTCACACACGCTCTCGCCACTTATCGCCCTGTACACGTCATGTACCTCGGCAACCTTCAAGCGGAAGCCGGGCGAGGGAGTCGGCCACGACCTGACTAACCACACAAGTCTCTAGTCCAGGTTTATCGCCTATTCGGGTTCCATCCGCAAGGAGATCCAGCCGGGGTGTCGCTCACGGCCCCAGACGATGTGTGCAGGGTTCCCAAGTCCACCATCCGGGTGCCACTTGGTACACCGGGCCACTGTGCCTAGTCTGTCCCAAGCCCACCTGTACCGGGTGCCACTTGGTAGACTACTAACACTACCTACAAACACCAGAAACTAGTTGCAACTCCTGGACAAAGATCAAGTTGATTAATAAGTCGAGAGGGGCACTTAAGCATTCCAATGCGTGGTAGTAACTGTTCATGGATCACAAACACAGAACTCAGTTCCTGAGGATGGCTGCAATGAGACAACCCACCATGTACTCCTACATGGCCTCTCACCGCTACCTTTACCAAA
Source organism: Triticum dicoccoides (assembly GCF_002162155.2). Lineage (NCBI taxonomy): Eukaryota > Viridiplantae > Streptophyta > Magnoliopsida > Poales > Poaceae > Triticum > Triticum dicoccoides. The sequence continues at coordinate 298,461,061 of NC_041381.1, forward strand.
TCGTGTTCACACACTTAGCTCTCAACAGTAGGACACGTTCACACACCTCTAATTCATCCCCGATGAATCAGACCTGACTCAACTCTAAGCAGTAGCAGGCATGACAAACAAGCATGAATGAGTAGGCACATCAGGGCTCAAACAACTCCTACTCATGCTAGTGGGTTTCATCTATTTACTGTGGCAATGACAGGTCATGCAGAGGAAAAGGGGTTCAACTACCGCAGCATGTAACAGTTGAATCGTTGTTGTCCTAATGCAGTAAAAGAGAGTAGGAGCGAGAGAGTGGGATTGTATCGGAATGAACAAGGAGGTTTTGCTTGCCTGGCACTTCTGAAGATAATATAGCTCTTCATCGGTGTCATCGAACTCATCGTCGGTACGTCGTCTACTGAGAGGGGACAAACACCGACAAACAAGGAAGAACACAATCAATGCAATGCACAATATGATGCATGATCATGACATGGCAATATGCTGTGTTTTGAGCTAATGCAACTAGCAACAGGTTAAATGAAGTTGTTTTGAATCAATGATTCAAATTCAAACTCCATATGTGATGGTTTAAATGCCCTTAATATGATTTGCCCTATTCAGCAACTATAACTTGTTCTAACATGCATGAAACTAGTACAGATGGATAGATTGGATTTTTCTGACAATTTTTCATATATAACTTGTTTAAATTAGAGTTACGGTTGAATTACTATGAATTTTAGAAGTTTTGACTATTTTTTGGAATTTCCTGTATAAGAATAATTCCAGTAAATGATTATTGCGTCAGCATGAGGTCAGGGTGACGTAATCGGGTCAAAGGCACGGTCCAGGTCAACTCTAACATGTGGGTCCCGCGTGTCAGGGTCATTAGTTTAACTAATTTAAGTTAATTCTAATCCTGGTTCGTTAGTGGCCTGGGGCCCACACGTCAGTGACCCAGAGGGTCAAACTGGGTCCACCCGAGGTCAATGGTCAGCGGGGTAAAACTCGCCGGCGGCTCGACGCCGGCGAGACCAGACGCGGCGGAGGGCTGCGGGTTTCGCGCTACGTGGACCAAAACGGCGGCCGAGGCCATCTACGGGGAGCTGGAGCTCTCCTGCATCCAGCACGGCATGCGGCGGCAGCGGGGACGGCCGGAGCTCGCCGGAAACGAGCTCGGGGCGGCGCCAAAGTTCGGGTGACTGCGGGGTTGGTGCTAGGGTGCGCGGTAGGGCGAGTGAGTGTGTGGGTTAGGCTCGTGGGGCCTCCTGAGCACGTTGACGCACTCCGACACGGGCGGCAGGAGCTGTGGCCGCGGCGGCGCCATGGCCGGAGGAGCCAAGCTCTCGGGCTCGATGGAACGGGTGCTACGATTAGCTAGTGGGCATGGGAGTAGGGGGAATCGGTAGAGGAGCTCACCGCGAGTTCAGAGGTGGCCTCGGCGGCCTCGGGGAGGGGCTGGTGGTGACGAGAGGTTGCCGGCGATCTCGGTGGCCGAACGAAGAGGGTGGCGGCGGTGGCGGTGTTGCAACACGTCCGGGGCCTCATGGCTCATCGAGGAGGTAGAGGACGAAGTGGCGGAGCCTCTGAGCGCGTCGGTGAGGCGTGGGGTGGCCGGTGGCCGTGGTGGTGCTCGTCGGCGCTCTCGGTGCTCGTGGTCGATCGCGCGAGAGAGAGAGAGCAGAGGAGGGGGAAAGGGTCTAGAGAGAGAGGAGAGGGGTGCAGGGGTCCCGACCGGCACCGAGGAGGGGCTTCGAGGTGCCCGGTTAGGCAGGCGAGCAGGGAGGAGGCGTGTCGCCACGGCGCGCGCGTGCGCTGTCTCCCTCCTCTGCCTACTGGCAGAGGTAGGGGACGACTGGCACGGCCAGATGGGCCGGGCCGTGCTGGGCCTAGCCAGGTAAGTGGGCTGCCAGGTGAGCGCCAGGTAAGTTCCCTCTCTCTGGTTCTCTATTTTAATTTCTGTTTTCTATTATTCTGTAATCTTTAGGGCTTTTCTAAAAATACTTAGTCCCTTTCAAAAATCACTAAACTGCACATGCTCATTGTATATAATATATCCAACATGGAACATTTCAGCTTAGGAGTATTTGGACATTTAAAATATTTTATAGAATTTAAATGTCCAAATTCAAATACTTATGATTTAATTCAGTGACCTTAGGATTACCTAGAAAATTGTGCACCATTTTTGTCAGAGGTTTAAGACCAAGGCAAAGATGATGAACATTTTAGAAGGCATTTCAGGTTCATTGAAAATGATTTTATGTTGAACCTATTTGATTTGATCTGGTGCTAGGGTTTGATGAGTCCCCATTTCAAGTTCATTTCAAAAGTTAAACATGATGCACACATGAAGGGCTAGCCTACTGCATACCAGGACCAGGGATGTGACAGCTCACCCCTACTAAACAAGAATCTCATCCCGAGATTCAAGATGTGAGGTAAGAAGACAGAGGGGGCACAAGCTAACACGGTCTTCGCGATCCAAGTTGCACTTCATAAGCACATTGATTCAATCACGATCTTTGTCTCGATGTCATGCTCCGAGAACTTCAACTATCAGGACAATGAGAGGAAAGGGAAAACTCTAGAAGGATCGATCTTCTCGAAGAGCGAACAACCAACGATCAACTCGCGGAATGAGATATTGAACATCTCTCGGGCTGAGACACGAAGCATACATCTAGAGAGATGGAGTGGAACAGATGGCGAGGGTTCACTAGGTAGACAACAATCCCGCCTTAAGAGGGTGGTGAACGGATGTCCACGTAACGAGGAGTTGAGTTGCCATGATACCATAACGAGACATCTTAAGGAAGGTGACCCGCATAAATATTCCCTTAAGTGGAAAAAAGAATTACTTTTGATATAGAGATCCTTGAGATTCTTTATACCAGCCTAAGGCAAATCACAATCGATCATTGGAAGGTGTTCGAAGGAATGACATACTCAGACTAGGATGGATGATGTGGACTACCTTGTTGAAGACAACGCAATGGATGATTTTTTTGCTTATCATCGGAAATGGATAGGACCCATGGTAGGACCACCTCTGAAGATGATCCTGAACAACAATTGCTGAGAGGGGCATCCCATGGAAATTGGCACAATGGCGATGCAAACTGGGAACAAAATGCAACTGTAGGGAATGTTCCAACCATCATATCTGCCTGAGATTCAGATCTGATTGGTGATAGGATACTTCAGACTCAACATGTCTGAAAAGAAAGTTTGCAACACAATCGACGAGATGACATTGCGAGATTCTCGGGAAATGAACTACGATAGTAAGCTCCAAAACATGAGTTGGTTCTGCTAAACACATGTGAGCACGCTGTCCCAGACAAGCATGTCCACATGGTAGTCTTACAACAAAACACTATCGAGTTCAGGTGGGGAATCATCATCGAGGATATCGAAGTCCTTGTATAAGCCCCGGGTCTTAAGAAGGAGCTTCTTCTCCTAGAACAAATCAGTCAGTGGCTTGGTGTGCTAGGGATACATATAGATTGAAGGTTGCAAGTCTTCAAACCACAGAATTCTTCGCACGTGTGCATGACTGATTTGGAATGATTCCAAAGTAAGCAACATTGACTTACTCGAATTCACGGCGGCAACTTACACCAAGTGCACGTGAATTAGAGAAAGTCACTTCTTTCATCCAAGCATAAGCTTCATGAATGGAACACGAAGGCATTGCTTACGGAAGTTTCCAACACTAACTTGATGTTCAACATGTGTCATGGGGGAGACAAAATGCTGCTGATGGGCTCAACAACAACTCATCGGAATTTCCATATCACTGGACTTCCACCATCATGTGAACACGGTGATAGCATTGGTCAGACCCAACGATGTAATGGTGTATGCTCAAGGGATCAACCACGAGTAAGACAACATTACGAACATCGTTGGTTCTGGTTTGACTTGATGATAGCCCATAGTCAAGTCAAAGTTTTGTCAAGGCAATAGGTCCAACAACTGATCACGAGGACCAATCAATGGAGATATCAACCTTCTTCAACACACACACACACACACACAAAAGATATCCCTTAGAGATGAACTAAGTTTAGTGAAGCTTTATCTTCCAACTCTCCAAGTTGTTGTCTAGCTCAACCAACTAGCTTAGGGACATCCAACACAGATTCTTGGGGAAAGGGTGGTTTACAAGAAAACCAACTTGATCACGAACTCAACATCGCGGTCAGGTGACAACCTGGTGATACTTCCGAGAAGATATTCAGAAAATCACGAACCACCGATATGTCACTAAGCTCGAGAACAATCTTGCTTTTCAGGGCAAGATGATATGGTGGAATAAGCAAGGAATTGAATAATCCTAACTCATTGATCAGGAGTGCACCAGAAATAAGAACTAGATAGCACGATCAACCTTAGGATGATGATTCAATAACCAACACGCTAAGGATGAAATTATTGTCCATTAACTACCAAGCAACGGAGTTGCTAGGAGTATTGATTTTCGCACATCACAGTACACTTGTCGGCATTCCAGTTACAATAACACGGAACCGAGGAATGAAGCAATGATGGCGAGAAGTATCACTACGTCAAGAATTCATAAGAGATGGTGCAATTCTCATGACACTCTTGACATAAAGATGGTAACACTCCAAGGTAGAACAGAACAAAAGCTGGATTGGCATTTTGATCTGTGGAATACAACTATTTTGACCCAATCCTAGATATGGATGAGGTACTGGAGTTTTTTCTCCTAGTCATTTCAGAATAGAATGGCTTAACGGACCACAAGAGTAATAGGCATCGATGAACGAATGCACGCATACTCTTGACTATCAATTGATAGATGAAGGTCAGAAGACAACCAAAGAGGGACAACTCAAAGGAACATATATCTTTCTGAGTTGTGGATGCATAGATTAGTTTGTCGAGCAAAGCTCAACATTTCTTCCGGATAACCCATGCAGAAGGTAGAACTAGCAGATTCACAATATAGAATGGAGAACTCATCAAGAGCACTCTGGTTGTGATCTTTGGGTTCAAAAGAACTCCTGCCAAGAATGGTTCATGGTATTTGGAAGAACGATATACCACGGACCTCGAAGACTATCACAAAGGTTACTAATATCCTAAAGGTACGAGCAACACTAACAACATGAAGTAAGGAGGGAAATCTCGGGTTCAGAAACCCAGGAGTAGAATACCTACTACTAAGTGGCATCACGGGATGCTTTCGAGAATGATGGCCAGAATCATCACACAGGGAACACAAAGCATGGTTGGGATACTAGGTGATACTCTAGACACCTAGGGTTATAATAATAACTCCAACATATATGTCGAGGCAATAGATTACCTCAACTCAGCAATTAGTGTGATTAACCTGGACTAAAAGAACATCGAAACTAGAGGGAAAGGATTTGCAAATGCATCAGATTGTTTAGAAACCTGGGATGACTCGGACAGCATAACGGCTGTAAATGCTCAAAAGATTGGGGACATGCTACAAAAATGGTGGCATAGCCACTCAGAAGCACAATATCAAGATTTTGGGATCAACAGTTAACATACAGAGGTAGTAGGAACTGAACTGAGACTTAAATCCAACAATCTTATAAGTCTATGGATTAGTAACACGTGTTCCTGATAGAAAGAAGAGAAGGCCTAGTTCTTAACCCCGTAGGAAAAGATAAGATGACTCAGATCAGAAGGGCATAAGGTAAAGGAGTAAAAAGAGCCTTACGTTCCATCCCACAATCAATTCCCTTATATAACTAAAGAATTTCTAGACTCAACTTCGACCAGTTTGGCTTGGTAATCCTACAGGCAGTCAAGCTCTGATACCAAAGCTGTCAGGACCCCGACTCAATGCCACATCGATCTAGCATGTAACACCTCATATCACTTTGCGGCCTCACGCACGGTATTCCCACGGGTGTCGCCTTACCTTTTCCCAGGACCGTTTGCGCCTTTTGGCACACGTATATGATAGTGTCGCTAGCATCCATATGATAAGGAGCCAGGGCTGACATGGCTAGTCGTAAACCCAAAGTGGCACAAACTTACAGGGACAGGCATCCATGACCCAGCATCGAACGTGTCGGTCATCTGCGAGTGATTCCAGGCTGTAGCACTGGGCTAGCAGGACTCCGGTGAACCGGGCTGTAGCGGGCTAACAGGACTCCAGCAATCATCGCGAGACATTTCCCCGAAGGGACAGACATAGGAATGAAGAAGGACACATGCCGGCCACCCTAAGTGTTTTGGAGCAGTAGCAAGCTACCATGGCTCAGTGGAAGCACTAGGAGACATTTCCCGGTAAGAGAGGCTACTAAGGATAAACAACTGGATAGTCAGATCCCACACATACCAAGCATTTCAATAACATACACACAATATGCTCGATATGTGCAAACACAACATGGCATCACAACATGACTCTACAACTCAAATATTTTATTCAATAGGCTCCGAGGAGCGAGATATTACAAACATGGGTCTCTCGACCCAGCATTCAGAGCATACAAGTCAAAGCACATGCGGAAGCTTAACATGTCTGAGTACAGACAACTACGAATGAAAAAGGCTGAGAAGCCTGACTAACTACCAGATCCTGCCGAGGGCACAAGATCGTAGCTGAGGTAACAAGCTAAACGTCGAAGTCCAAGCGGAACTACTAGCGAGACTGAAGTCTCTCTGCAAATACATAAAATAGGCAAACGTGAGTACAAATGTACCCAGCAAGACTTACATCAGAACTATCTACATATGCATCATTATCAACAAAGGGGATGGTGGAGTTCGACTGCAGCAAGCCAGCTTTGACTCGGTGGCTATCCTGAACTACGACTGCAAGTAACTCTTTTAAGGTGGCGCACACGAGTCCACATATTCACCAACCAATACACCACTATGGATCCGCTCCCGTCTCCCTACGAGAACGCCATCCATAGCACTCACGCTTATCTTGCGTATTTTAGAGTATCCACTTTCACTTATCTATGAACTATGCAAGGGGTCCAAGTTTCCATACCCGAGGAATCCGGCTATTCGAATAGATAATGATAACCCTGCAGGGGTGTACTTCTTCACACACGCTCTCGCCACTTATCGCCCTGTACACGTCATGTACCTCGGCAACCTTCAAGCGGAAGCCGGGCGAGGGAGTCGGCCACGACCTGACTAACCACACAAGTCTCTAGTCCAGGTTTATCACCTATTCGGTTTCCATCCGCAAGGAGATCCGGCCGGGGTGTCGCTCACAGCCCCAAACGATGTGTGCAGGGTTCCCAAGTCCACCATCCGGCTGCCACTTGGTACACCGGGCCACTATGCCTAGTCTGTCCCAAGCCCACCTGTACCGGGTGCCACTTGGTAGACTACTAACACTACCTACAAACACCAGAAACTAGTTGCAACTCCTGGACAGAGATCAAGTTGATTAATAAGTCGAGAGGGGCACTTAAGCATTCCAATGCGTGGTAGTAACTGTTCATGGATCACAAATACAGAACTCAGTTCCTGAGGACGGCTGCAATGAGACAACCCACCATGTACTCCTACATGGCCTCTCACCGCTACCTTTACCAAATCGTGTTCACACACTTAGCTCTCAACAGTAGGACATGTTCACACACCTCTAATTCTTCCCCGATGAATCAGACCTGACTCAACTCTAAGCAGTAGCAGGCATGACAAACAAGCATGAATGGGTAGGCACATCAGGGCTCAAACAACTCCTACTCATGCTAGTGGGTTTCATCTATTTACTGTGGCAATGACAGGTCATGCAGAGGAAAAGGGGTTCAACTACCGCAGCATGTAACAGTTGAATCGTTGTTGTCCTAATGCAGTAAAAGAGAGCAGGAGCGAGAGAGTGGGATTGTATCGGAATGAAAAAGGGGGTTTTGCTTGCCTGGCACTTCTGAAGATAATATAGCTCTTCATCGGTGTCATCGAACTCATCATCGGTACATCGTCTACTGAGAGGGGACAAACACCGACAAACAAGGAAGAACACAATCAATGCAATGCACAATATGATGCATGATCATGAATTGGCAATATGCTGTGTTTTGAGCTAATGCAACTAGTAACAGGTTAAATGAAGTTGGTTTGAATCAAAGATTCAAATTCAAACTCCATATGTGATGGTTTAAATGCCCTTAATATGATTTTCCCTATTCAGCAACTATAACTTGTTCTAACATGCATGAAACTAGTACAGATGGATAGATTGGATTTTTCTGATAATTTTTCATATATAACTTGTTCAATTTAGAGTTACGGTTGAATTACTATGAATTTTAGAAGTTTTGACTATTTTCTGGAATTTCCTGTATAAGAATAATTCCAGTAAATGATTATTGCGTCAGCATGAGGTCAGGGTGACGTAATTGGGTCAAAGGCACGGTCTAGGTCAACTCTAACATGTGGGTCCCGTGTGTCAGGGTCATTAGTTTAACTAATTTAAGTTAATTATAATCCTGGTTCATTAGTGGCCTGGGGCCCACACGTCAGTGACCCAGAGGGTCAAACTGGGTCCACCCGAGGTCAATGGTCAGCGGGGTCAAACTCGCCGGCGGCGAGACCAGACGCAGCGGAGGGCTGCGGGTTTCGCGCTACGTGGACCAAAACGGCGGCCGAGGCCATCTACGGGGAGCTGGAGCTCTCCCGCATCCAGCACGGCATGCGGCGGCGGCGGGGACGGCCGGAGCTCGCCGGAAACGAGCTCGGGGCGGCGCCGAAGTTCGGGTGACTGCGGGGTTGGTGCTAGGGTGCGCGGTAGGGCGAGTGAGTGTGTGGGTTAGGCTCCTGGGGCCTCCTGAGCACGTTGACGCGCTCCGACACGGGCGGCAGGAGCTGTGGCCGCGGCGGCGCCATGGCCGGAGGAGCCAAGCTCTCGGGCTCGACGGAACGGGTGCTACGATTAGCTAGTGGGCATGGGAGTAGGGGGAATCGGTAGAGGAGCTCACCGCGAGTTCAGAGGTGGCCTCGGCGGCCTCGGGGAGGGGCTGGTGGTGACGAGAGGTCGCCGGCGATCTCGGGGGCCGAACGAAGAGGGTGGCGGCGGTGGCGGTGTTGCAGCACGTCCGGGGCCTCATGGCTCATCGAGGAGGTAGAGGACGAAGTGGCGGAGCCTCTGAGCGCGTCGGTGAGGCGTGAGGTGGCCGGTGGCCGTGGTGGTGCTCGTCGGCGCTCTCGGTGCTCGTGGTCGATCGCGCGAGAGAGAGAGCAGAGGAGGGGGAAAGGGTCCAGAGAGAGAGGAGAGGGGTGCAGGGGGTCCCGAGCGGCGCCGAGGAGGGGCTTCCAGGCACCCGGTGAGGCAGGCGAGCAGGGAGGAGGCGTGTCGCCACGGCGCGCGTGTGCGCTGTCTCCCTCCTCTGCCTACTGGTAGAGGTAGGTGACGACTGGCACGGCCAGATGGGCCGGGCCGTGCTGGGCCTAGCCAGGTAAGTGGGCTGCCAGGTGAGCGCCAGGTAAGTTCCCTCTCTCTGGTTCTCTATTTTAATTTCTATTTTCTATTATTCTGTAATCTTTAGGGCTTTTCTAAAAATACCTAGTCCCTTTCAAAAATCACTAAACTGCACATGCTCACTGTATATAATATATCCAACATGGAACATTTCAGCTTAGGAGTATTTGGACATTTAAAATATTTTATAGAATTTAAATGTCCAAATTCAAATACTTATGATTTAATTCAGTGACCTTAGGATGACCTAGAAAATTGTGCACCATTTTTGTCAGAGGTTTAAGACCAAGGCAAAGATGATGAACATTTTAGAAGGCATTTCAGGTTCATTAAAAATGATTTTATGTTGAACCTATTTGATTTGATCTGGTGCTAGGGTTTGATGAGTCCCCATTTCAAGTTCATTTCAAAAGTTAAACATGATGCACACATGAAGGGCTAGCCTACTGCATACCAGGACCAGGGATGTGATAGTTTTTAACCCCTTTCCGTGACGGCATTTGGAACTATCGCCAAGTGAGTGTTGGCCATAGGGGGGGTCCTTCCCACACGTCCCAGAAACCATCGGGGATAGGGAGCCTTGATGCATACAGTTGTCCCTATATAAACGTTTCCGATATCTCGAATATCCCAAATGCTTCATCCTTGCTACTCGTTTGTGCTCGCATTGCCATCACAGTCGGAGTTTTGTTGTTCTGCCTAAAACCAAGCAGATTCTAGGCACTGGAGCTTTCCAGGCAGATTCTAGGTAGATTCCACGCACGGGAGATTTATGATGCCTGGCACATCACAAACAGTTCATGATTATAAACTGTGTACGATAGGTAGACAATCACACACATTTAGTTTTCCCGCACCGTATGTGATAGTGTCTGACATCACACACGCTTTGCGAACGGCAACTGTGTGCATGCTTGCACACGTTTCCTCTCTGTGAACCGTCTCATATTATGGTGTATATCACAAACGTTTGTGTTTTACCAACCGTGTGTGCCATAATGACCTGCACAACGTAATTTCGCCCTAATTTAATTGCTTCTATTTAAAATTGTACCTAATTTAAACTTGAAAGTAGGCTATAGCTTTATTCAAATCAATCAGGATCAAATAACCAATGCATTATTCGATTCAGAGGTACATATGTTTAAGAATTACATAAGCACCAAATAAAGAATGATGTACCAGGGTTCTACACTTGTACTATTAAAGATGGTAAATAAAGAGGCGACTGACATTCCAGTTGCTGAATAAGGTGAAGCGGAATGGCCCTATTGTGCTCTCCTGGATGCAAAAGGCATGCAAGACTCTAGTCCAACCCCTTGTGATGGTCGGCCACCAATCATGTAGTTTGAGTGGTAATCTTTTGTAAACTGCTTCAGGATCCACTGCAAAAGAAAAAAGATTCAGATATTGTCATCTAACACAACTCATTATGAGCAGTAAAAAGAAGGCTATAGGGTTCTTACTTACTATCCTGCAGTTCACTGTTGTCTTGCATAAGGTGTAAACAAATATTTCGATTGACATCTTTTGACCCATTTTAATAACAATCTTTATCAGTTTCCTCACTTGATGCTGGTTCATGAATATCTCATTGCCCCATACGCAGAAAGGGTCGAAGTGTGGATCTTTGGCAATGATATATGTACCTAAGAGCACCAAGTTAATATTAGAAGCTAAACAACAGTTGAAAAATGATGTAGTACAACACTCCATCCATCCCAATATATAAGATTTTATAACATGTATATCTAGACATCATCAGAACATTAAGGTAACACTCTTCCTTGTTGCTATGTAGCCTGCGATTGCATATTTAGTCATTCAGTACAATGCATGTCGCTAAACAACAATTGAAAAACGAAAAGGCATGTTAACTGCAATATCCTTAACAGCAACCAAATATCATAATTCATAGTGGTATTGTTGAAACATTTATTGATGAAATTGAACTACACGGCAAATAGTTGCACATATAGAGCATCACATTGTGAAGAACTAAAATAAACAAGTCATAAGGACATCTCTAGGCGATCCTTAAAAAGTGAAAGGACTAAAACCCCTAGTGGATATATATATACTCCAGCATTTTTTGGCCTTTTCTAGTCGATCCCCTAAACCTAAGGTTGTAAACATCAATTTGATCAAGTTCAAAGCAGGTTCAACTAAAAGTAGCATGCATTCAAACATAAACATAGATAGTTTTGCATAACCGAACATAAAACATAAACTTAAACTAAGCTAAACTACTTTCGATCGAAGTAGAGGTTGAGCCAATCCTTCCTCATCATGTAGGTGTGCCGCGAGCCGGGTCCGGGCCAGTACCGTCGTCGGGGTCGTTAAGGAAGGCACTCCTCCACTCGTCGACATTGATCTCCTCGTCCTCGGGGCCCACCTCGACGCCCTCTGCGCCACTGTCGCCGCCGCCTTCGACCTCGTCATCAAAGGAGACTGCGATAACCTCGCCGCCCTCAGCACCGCTGTCCTCGCCGCCTTCGACCTCGTCATCAGAGGAGAGCACGATAACCTCACCGCCCTCCACGCCGGCAAAGATCGCCCGCTTACCCTTCACGAGCTCCGGGTGCTGCCGGCGGAGCTCTTGCATGTAGGACTCATCGGCGGCTTCGGCCTCGAGGCGATCCCATGCCTCGCGGTCCTCCCGCGCCATAGCCAAGCTCACTACCCCTGGCTCCGGCGGAACGAGGTGGACCGGACGTGTGCCGAAGGGGAAATTGAGCCTAGCCACCACGCCATGGTAGTGGACCTGCCAACGGTCGTACTCCATGGCCGCGAGCAAGGCCGTGTGGAAGCTATCGAGCCACCAACGGGTGTGGGTCTCTTGATCTGTAATCTCAGCGACCCACGTCCCCCACCGCCGCTCCCGGACCCCGAGGTAGGACTTCGTCGGCTGCCGGGTCCGAGGGAGGACGGGGAAGTCCTCGAACCGGCGTCGGGGCACGACGACGGGCGGATCGGGGGACTGACAACGCGGATCGGGCCCGCGGAGGATGACAAGGACACCTCGGCAGCTACCTCGCCGACGTCGGGTGAAAAGGCCGCGATAAACCTCTTTTTGGCCATTGGCTCCTTGAGCTCCCCGGCACACATGTAGAGGTTGAGGATGGAGGCGCCGGCGATGGCGGCGACCTACCAATGGTTTCGAGGGTTGTGTGTGTCTGTGTGAGCGGAGGTTTGGGGGTATGTGTGGAGGAGGGCAAGGTTGTGTTTGAGGAAATACTACGACAACTAAAAATTTTACTAGGCGGGAGTAACGAGGCGGGGCTACTGAAAATTTGGATCAAGGGCAAGCAGATATTTTTGAGATTGCGAGGGATGTAGATATGGGAGTAAAATGCCAGGGCTACTGAAAATTTGAATCAAGGGACTGAAGCAGAGCGGGAGTAACAGACATCGCACACGGTCCGCACATACTAACCGTGTTCTATCAAACATTAAAACCTTCCAGACGGTAGATATTTTCGAGATTGCAAGGGATGCAGAGGCCGGAGTTTTTGGGGAGTAAGCTAGTGTGCTTGACACGCCGGCCGTGGACTGTAGCCGACGCACCTTCTCGCGTAAGCCATGGGCGTACTATACACAAACGGTGCCCCAAGATATTTTGTACTACATCTCACATGGTTGGTGATAATAAACTGTGTGGGATCTACTTTATTTGAGTTACAAAATGGGGTCACAGCGGCAATGGACGCTGTTTGAATTGCTAGACATTTTATCTATAGTGAACATGCAACTATATGTGTGTCGTAAAAGAATTGGAATTATTCATGGTTCGTTTGGACATTTTATACATTAAACTGGTTTTCTAGCCATTTCACATGCACAATTATAAAGTAAACTACATGCAGATGCTCCGGTGCATACAAATTGGTTGAAAAATCACATTTGTGTCCTTCAGTGCATGCTTAGGTCCCATGCAAGAAATGGGATTGGATTTTTCGAGGTTCGTTTCGCCTTTTTTACACATTAAATTGGTTTTCTAGGCATTTTATGTGCATAATTCAAATTTTAACTACAAGCACATGCTCCAATGCACTAAAGTTGGTTGAAAACCACATGTGTGTCCTTGGGTGAATTTCAAGGTCCCATGCAAGAGATGGGAATGAAATTCAAACACCAGGGCACTATTGATTGCTGGCAAAATGTTGAGATGCCTAGTTTTTAAATTCTAGTAAATCCAAAACTCGTTTGAAATTCATGAAACATGGCATGCTATCATGGAGTGGCATAAACATGCCGTGGTAATTTTTTTGTCCCATTTGGTGCAGGTTTGGGTATATGCTTCTCACAAACCAAAGCTTCTCACTACAAGCCTGATGGTTTCGGTAGGGAACATACGTCCCACCTTTGGGGACGAAACGATATCCATTGCCTCTTATTGCTTTCAAAAAAATTCTCGTGTCAACATAGAACAACAGGAGTGTTGTGTCAATTTTTGGGATTTTTCGGGGTTCGTTTGGACATTTTTATGCATTAACTGAGTTTTCTAGGCGTTTTATGTGCATAATTCAAATTTGAACTACATGCGCATGCTCCAGTGCATATAATTTGGTTGAAAAATCACATGTGTGTCCTTGGGTGCATGCTTAGGTCCCATGCAAGAGACGGGAATGAATTCCAAACACCAGGCAAAATGTTGTTGATTGTCGGCAAAACGTTGAGATACATAGTTTTTAAATTCTGGTTAATCCAAAACTCGTCTGAAATTCATGAAACTTGGCATGCTATCATGCAGCGGCATCAACATGCCGTGGTGAAAATTTTCTCCCATTTGGGACAAGTTTGGGTATAAGCTTCTCACAAACCAGAGCTTCTCACAACAAGCATGATGGTTTCGATAGGGAACGTCCCACCTTTGGGGACGAAACGATATCCACTGCCTCTTATTGCTTTTAAAAAATTTCTAGTGTCAATTTTTATGATTTTTCGGGATTCGTTTGGACATTTTTATGCATTAACTGGGTTTTCTAGGCATTTTATGTGCATAATTCAAATTTGAACTACAAGCACATGCTCCAATGCACTAAAGTTGGTTGAAAAATCTAATATGTGTCCTTGGGTGAATTTCTAGGTCCCATGCAAGAGATGAGAATGAAATTCAAACACCAGGGCACTATTGATTGCCGGCAAAACATAGAGATGCCTGGTTTTTAAATTCTAGTAAATTGAAAACTCGTCTAAAATGCATGAAACTTGGCATGCTATCATGGAGCAGCATCAACATGTCGTGGTAAAAAAATCCCATTTGGGGCAGGTTCGGGTATAAGCTTCTCACAAACCAGAGCTTCTCACAACAAGCATGATGGTTTCGATAGGGAACGTACCACCTTTGGGGACGGGATGATATCCATTGCCTCTTATTGCTTTCAAAAAATTCCTAGTGTCAACATAGAACAACAGGAGTGTTGTGTTTAATCTTGGAATTTTTCGGGGTTCGTTTGGCCTTTTTTATACATTAACTAGGTTTTGTAAGCATTTTATGTGCATAATTCAAATTGAACTACAATCAGTTCTCCAATGCACCAAAGTTGGTTGAAAAATCACATGTGTGTCCTTGGGTGAATTTCTAGGTCCCATGCAAGAGATGAGAATGAAATCCAAACACCAGGGCACTGTTGATTGCCGGCAAAACGTTGAGATGCCTGGTTTTTAAATTCTAATAAATCCAAAACTCGTCTGAAATTCATGAAACTTGGAATGCTATCATGGAGCGGCATCAACATGCCGTGGTAAAAAAATTGTCCTATTCGGGGCAGGTTCAGGTATATGCTTGTCACAAACAAGAGCTTCTCACAACAAGCATGATGGTTTCGGTAGGGAATGTCCCACCTTTGGGGACGAAATGATATCCATTGCCTCTTATTGCTTTCAAAAATTTTCTCGTGTCAAGATAGAACAACAGGAGTGTTGTGTCAACTTTTGGGATTTTTCGGGGTTCGTTTGGACATTTTTATGCATTAACTGAGTTTTCAATGCATTTATGTGCATAATTCAAATTTGAACTACATGCCCATGCTCTAGTGCATATAAATTGGTTGAAAAATCAAATCTGTGGCCTTGGGTGCATGCTTAGATCCCATGCAAGAAATGGGAATGAATTTCAAACACCAGGGCACCGTTGATTGCCGGCAAAACATTGAGATGCCTGGTTTTTAAATTCTAGTAAATCCAAAACTCGTTTGAAATTCATGAAACTTGGCATGCTATCACGGAATGGCACCTGACATGCTGTGGCATTTTTCATGTCCATTTTGAGAGAAGGCGCACTCAAATAATGACAGCCAACAAAGGCATTCTGCCACTTTAATATCTAAAACGTTTGTAGAATTCAAACCGTGTGCGTTCTGTTAACCATTCACATGACGCCACGTGTCTTGGTTTTAATGGCTGTAAGAGGTATCGTGCGGATAGCTGCTTGACCTTGACTGAACGGGAGGCATGCGAGCGTAGTCCGGTGTGCAGGCTGATTGAGAGGCTTGTAAGCTATCCTCAAATGCGCAGGCTCACCAGGAAGCATGCGAGTTCTACGCTACGCAGGCTCACTGGAAAGCGAACCCTTTGACTTCCATGGCCGCCCGCCTTCCTCTCCATTAATGGTGCTCGAGCCGCTGTTTAATACAGGCGGCCTTACTGTTCGCCTCCCATTCCCCTCCCTCCCGCAGACCTCCACCAATGCCATGGCGCAGAACCATCATCTGCCACTAGTCTTCAAGTTCGGTGAAGTCAACTCTGAGCCGGAGGAGATAGAAAATAAGGAGGAATGGGGCCTCATGGACATGGCCCAGAACAAGCTGGCCGCGGCGGCTGCTGCCCCTGCTCCCGTCCCAACTCCCATCCTCGCGCCCGTGCCAACGACCATCCCCGTAGCATTGATGGGCTGGTCGCCGAGCACTATCACAGAGCTGGAAGCCAGGGGCATCAGCAAGGTCTCTGCGGACCCGCCCGAGCTCGTGTACATGCCGGCGCCATCGCTCGTGCCGATGCCCGTGCACGCCCCTACACCCACCGTGGCGCTGGCCCCGCGCGTTTGGTTGCACCCACCGCGCCCATGCCCGTGCCCGTGTGTGCTCCCCCCTCAGCGGCATAGGATGCTGCCGTCGATCGCTACCTCTCAGCGGCGCCAGTTGCCATCCTCACACGCACCGCCCGTCGAACGCAAGACTACATGATGTTTGATTTACAAGTGAAGAACATTTTGTGCTACCTTGAAGACTTCAACAACGGTGTCCCGGAGGACGACAACGACAACGATGGTGCGGCACGCCGCCTCCGCCGCCGCCGGAAATAGTTTTTTTGGGGTTTAATACTGTATCTCGAATTCTCGATCATATGAATATAAATTCGCAGTGTGACTGAATGAAAGATATGGTTTGAACGAACTTACGTTTTTCTCTCTTAATGTACGGACTTATCAAACGATTTTCCTTTGAAAAAAACGTCAATGGTTTTTAAATATAAAACACTCATCGCAAATGTTTTAGTTAGAACACCCATATGCAAACCGACAGCTTCCCCAGGAAGCCAAGGAAAAATGTGCCAAGCAGGATTTTTGCATCCCCTTCAACGCAAACGGTTGTTTTGCATGACCCGTGTGCAATAACGTATAGACAATTGGGTAAGATTTTCATATCTGTCATTTTGGGTATGTTGCCATTTGTCAACCTAGAAAGATTGATGTTTGTTTATCTAGTAACATTGCCATTTGTCAACCTTGTAATACTGCGATTTGTCAAAATATGCAGCTAAAAATCACTAGCACTATCTAATTTTTGCAAATGAAATCACTAGCACTGTTCATATGGACACCACTAGCAGGCATGAGTTGATGGATGCATATGCAAATGTACCATTGATTACATACAACAAGTCATCAATCCATAACTACAACGAGGATACACGTTGGATTATAGATCATTTCGAACAAAAAATTCTAGTAAAGTAAAGTTTTTCTCACACAACAAATAACAAAGCGATGAAGTAAACTTCAGCTCAACCACTCATCGGCATTGGAAACACTTGCTTTGAACCTGAAGAGATTCTCTGGGAAGGGCCAGCTACTGTCAATCTCGAGCAGGACTGATCATCCAGGCTGAAGCGGCCTATGTCAAGACCCATATTGGGACGGTAGGAAAGCATAGCAATGTCCGAGGTATATATACAATTGCTTCTCATAAATGGTAGTAACATTGTGTCAACAGCAGCTGGATCGCCTTCCACCATCATTGGATAGTTTTGCCCAAGGAAGAGCCAGTTTCCTCCAAGACTTTCAATACTGAACCATGGAGAAGGTGTTGGCGCTAGTACACTAGTATCCATCCCGAATACCCTGCAACGGATGTTGGAATAGGTCCGGAGAGTGCGACCATGCGAGACAACACCTGCTTCCTTAGTAACATCATCAGTGCCCTGTATACAGACAAGAAGAGGTGATCCATCGGAAAAAGTTGCCAAGCGCCACTGAGTATATCGGTCTTGCTCAGTATAGGTGGTGGAATGTTCATTAATTAGTGAAGGGAAATTAGCTAACCCGCATGCATGTGGATGAAACAATTATAATAATGGTGGAAGACAAACGTACCGAAAGCATCAGGATTCCATGCAAAAATAGTGCCACGAGTGGTGGCAGCAAACGCAAGGCCCAAGTATTGAATTGCATCACAATACTCATCCGTGTACAGAAATTGATTTTTGAGCAATATCCATCAAGGCGTGGAAGTAAGGACGACAGCAAGCTTGTCGAAGATAGCAACAACTTCATAGTTCGTGTAATCCCAAGAGCGGTTGGGATCTCGACAAATTGCTATCTTTCGTAGATGACAATCACCATGATCATATTTGAACTCACGTAGAATACCGGTGTACTCAACCTCTGGGCAGAAATCTGAGATTTTTGGAAGTGGAACCCGGTGACGAGTGTACACATTCACAAGTTCCCACTCGCAGTTGTACCCAATATAAACAACCCAAACTCCATTTGCGCTTGCCAAGCCTTGCCCTCAAGCAATGGCACACTACAAAAAAAGACACATCCGTGACATTTTGGGTCGAACAAATTTTTTTCTGTCATACTTATGACACTTCTATGGCGATAATTGTGACAAAACCCGGTATCATCATAGATGTGGTGGGCTCCTACTTCTATGACAAAAAAAGGGCTTTTCGTCCTGGGTGGGCTGGAGACGTAGCTGCATGACATTCTTTGGGCCGTCCATGATGGAAAAAACGGTGGTAGAAGCGAGGAAGAGGAAAATTTCGGGGAGTTCCCGGCTACGGTGAGTGGTCGGGGGCCAAGCGAAGCGCGTTTCTCTCGTACCGTACGCGCGTGGGTGCGAGGAGTTGGGCTCTAACTGAACCCTAGCGAGGCGTCGTGTAACTGAACACGAGCGATTGCACTGCAGGCTACGCGTTACTGAACCCGAGCGATCGTGTGATTCCTTCGCTAGTGCTGCTAACTGAAGCCGATGGATGCTGCCGCTGGATGAACAGTGAGTGTTGATGGGCGGTTTGGATGAACAGTGAGTGTTGCTAGGGGGGTTTGGATGAACAGTTCCCGGTGGGGGTGGATGAACATGACCCTGTGGTGTTGCCTTTGGATGAACATGAACCAGATCGATTGAGCCGGTTGGGGCTGGATGAATAGGACCCCATGGAGGGCTGGATGAACAGGACGACCCCGTGGAGGGCTGGATGAACAGTAGATGGTGGAGGGCTGGATGAACAGTAGCCCATGGAGGGGTGGTTTAGCAGGATCCCGTGGAGAGGCCTGGTTGAACAGTAGCCGGTGGAGTAGCGCACGGTGGAGGCTGGATGAACAGGAGCCCGTGGATGAACAGTCGCAGGTGGAGGCTGGAGGAGGTCGACGGTGGATGAATAGTATCCTGTAGAGGCAAGAGGAGGTCACGGTGGAGATGAATAGTATCCCGTAGAGTCCTGTTTTGCGGCACGCCACACCCCTTCCGATTAATAGGACCCCCTGTCAGGACCCCAATCCTATGCCACACCGATCTAGCATGTAACACCTCATATCACTTTGCGGCCTCACGCACGGTATTCCCACGGGTGTCGCCTTACCAGGCCCGGGACCATCTGCGCCTTTTGGCTCACGTATATGATAGTGTCGCTAGCATCCATATGACAAAGAACCCGGGCTGACATGGCTAGTCGTGAACCCAAAGTGGCGCTAACTTACAGGGACAGGCATACATGACCCAACAACGAATGTGTTGGTCATCAACGAGTGAATCCGGGCTGTAGCAACTGGGCTAGCAGGACTCCGGTAAACTGGGCTATAGCACGCTAACAGGACTCCGGTAGACACCGCGTGACATTTCCCTGAAGGGACAGACACAGGAACGAAGAAGGACACATGCCGGCTAGCCTAAGTGTTCCGGAGCAGTAACAAGCTACCAAGGCTCAGTGGAAGCACTAGGAGACATTTCCCGGTAAGAGAGGCTACCAAGTATAAACAACTAGATAGTCAGATCCCACACATACCAAGCATTTCAATAACATACACACAATATGCTCGATATGTGCAAATACAACATGGCATCACAACATGACTCTACAACTCAAATATTTTATTCAATAGGCTCCAAGGAGCGAGATATTACAAACATGGGTCTCATGACCCAACATTCAGAGCACACAAGTCAAAGCACAAGCAGAAGCTTAACATGTCTGAGTACAGACATCTACAAATGGAAAAGGCTGAGAAGCCTGACTATCTACCAGATCCTGCCGAGGGCACAAGATCATAGCTGAGGTAACAAGCTAAACATCGAAGTCCAAGAGGAACTACTAGCGAGACTGAAGTCTCTCTGCAAAAACATAAAATGGGCAACCGTGAGTACAAATGTACCCAGCAAGACTTACATCAAAACTAACTACGTATGCATCATTATCAACAAAGGGGTGGTGAAGTTTGACTGCAGCAAGCCAGCTTTGACTCGGTGGCTATCCTATACTACGACTGCAAGTAACTCTTTTGAGGTGGTGCACACGAGTCCACATATTCACGATATCAATACACCACTATGGATCCGCTCCCGTCTCCCTACGAGAACACCATCCATAGCACTCACGCTTATCTTGCGCATTTTAGAGTATCCACTTTCACTTGTCTATGAACTATACAGGCAACCCAGAAGTCCTTTACCGCGGACACGGCTATTCTAATAGATCATATTAACCCTGCAGGGGTGTACTTCTTCACACACGCTCTTGCCACTTACCACCATGTACACGCCGCGTATCTCGGCAACCTTCAAGCGGAAGCCTAGCGAGGGAGTCAGCCACGACCTGACTAACCACCCAAGTCTATAGTCCAGGTTTATCGCCTATTCGGGTTCCATCCACAAGGAGATCCGGCCAGGGTGTCGCTCACGGCCCCAAACGATGTGTGCAGGGTTCCCAAGCCCACCATCCGGGTGCCACTTGGTACACCGGGCCACTGTGCCTAGTCTGTCCCAAGCCCACCTGTACCGGGTGCCACTTGGTAGACTACTAACAATACCTACAAACACCAAAAACTAGTTGCAACTCCTGGACAGAGATCGAGTTGATTAATAAGTCGAGAGGGGCACTTAAGCATTCCAATGTGTGGTAGTAACTGTTCATGGATCACAAACACATAACTCAGTTCCTGAGGACGGCTTCAATGAGACAACCCGCCATGTACTCCTACATGGCCTCTCACCGCTACCTTTACCAAATCGTGTTCACACACTTAGCTCACACACAGTAGGACATGTTCATCACTGTTCCAATTCATCCCTAATGAATCAGACCTGACACAACTCTAAGCATAGCAGGCATGACAAACAAGCATGAATGAGTAGGCACATCAGGGCTCAAACAACTCCTACTCATGCTAGTGGGTTTCATCTATTTACTGTGGCAATGACAGGTCATGCAGAGGATAAGGGGTTTCAACTACCGCAGCAAGTAACAGATGAATCGTTGTTGTCCTAGTGCAGTAAACACTACTAGAAAAACCCCTACTAATGGCGCACCTAGTATGGCCATTAATGGCGCATCTGTGGTGCGCCACTAACAACACGCCATTAGTAATTTTTACTAATGGCGCACCAGTGGTGCGCCATTAGTATCTGGTATACTAATGGCGCACCACTGATGCGCCATTAGTATAGGCCACGGTGCGCCATTAGTATGCCGCCCAGGGGCCAGGTGCTTTGGATACTAATGGCGCACCACAACTGGATGCGCCATTAGTAACCGCGGCATACTAATGGCGCACTTTCCTGTGATGCGCCATTAGTGATGCGCCATTTTGAATCTAGATCTGGATCGTGATTTTTTGCCCCTTTTTTGCTCGTTTTTTTTCCTTGTTTTTTGGCACGACAATATTCTCAAATTTTGTTCCTGTTTTTGGATCTTGTTGCCATGGTCTTTTGCCGGAGAGGAGTTCGCCGGAGAGAAGGAGGAGGAGGTCGCTGGAGAGGAGGGAGGAGGAGCTCACCGGAGAGGAGGGAGGAGGAGCTCACCGGAGAGGAGGGAGGAGGAGCTCACCGGAGAGGAGGGAGGAGGAGCTCACCGGAGAGGAGGGGATTTTTTGCC
>NC_041381.1:298483287-298483997 GCF_002162155.2 Triticum dicoccoides
GGGAGGAGGGAGGAGGGAGGAGGAGGTCGCCGGAGAGGAGGAGGAGGTCACCGGAGAGGAGAAGTATGGTGGAGGAGAGAAGGGAAGATGAAATGAAGAGAGGAGGAGAGGACCAGCCATATATACGGCATACTAATGGCGCACCGCGGGCAGGTGCGCCATTAGTAATTTTTTTTATTTTTTTGATTTATTTTGAATTTTGAAGGCGGGAACATACTAATGGCGCACCACGGGCAGGTGCGCTATTAGTAATTTTTTTATTTTTTTGATTTATTTTGAATTTTGAAGGCGGGAAGATACTAATGGCGCACCACGGGCAGGTGCACCATTAGTAATTTTTTTTATTTTTTTGATTTATTTTGAATTTTGAAGGCGGGAAGATACTAATGGCGCACCATGGTCAGGTGCGCCATTAGTAAGTTTGAATTTTTTTGATTTTTTTTGCCTCTCTAGATCTTAAAAGCCCCGTATCTTTTTTTCTGTTAGGTTTTTGAGGATTTTGGAAATGTTTAACGGGGTTCCCCCGGTTAAATTTGGATGTAACTTTTCGAGTAGATGATTTTTCATATAAAAAACTTTTTCATCCGAGTTAGTATGCAAAAGTTATGCCCATTTTTACAAATTCTCGCGAGATTTTGCAAATGAAGTCAAAATTCATATTTGCAAAGGCTGCCAACAACTAGGCCACATATCACATGGGAAACTTATTT
>NC_041381.1:298484007-298484892 GCF_002162155.2 Triticum dicoccoides
GGAAGGAGGGAGGAGGGAGGAGGAGGTCGCCGGAGAGGAGGAGGAGGTCACCGGAGAGGAGAAGTATGGTGGAGGAGAGAAGGGAAGATGAAATGAAGAGAGGAGGAGAGGACCAGCCATATATACGGCATACTAATGGCGCACCGCGGGCAGGTGCGCCATTAGTAATTTTTTTTATTTTTTTGACTTATTTTGAATTTTGAAGGCGGGAAGATACTAATGGCGCACCACGGGCAGGTGCGCCATTAGTAATTTTTTTATTTTTTTGATTTATTTTGAATTTTGAAGGCGGGAAGATACTAATGGCGCACCATGGTCAGGTGCGCCATTAGTAAGTTTGAATTTTTTTGATTTTTTTTGCCTCTCTAGATCTTAAAAGCCCCGTATCTTTTTTTCTGTTAGGTTTTTGAGGATTTTGGAAATGTTTAATGGGGTTCCCCCTGTTAAATTAGGATGTAACTTTTCGAGTAGATGATTTTTCATATAAAAAACTTTTTCATCCGAGTTAGTATGCAAAAGTTATGCCCATTTTTACAAATTCTCGCGAGATTTTGCAAATGAAGTCAAAATTCATATTTGCAAAGGCTGCCAACAACTAGGCCACATATCACATGGGAAACTTATTTTCTTTTATTTTTTTTGACATTTTTATCATTTTTATCATTTTGAGGGCGGCCGGGCCAGGCGGCGGCGCAGCCGGGCCGGCGCGGGAGGCGGCGGGGCGCGGCCGGGCGGCGCGGCTCGCGGGCGCGCGACGCCGGCGGCCGGGCCTGCGCGGGCCCGCGACGGGCTCGGGCGGGCCGCGGCGGTGGCGCGTGGCGGCGGGCCACGTGGCAGGGGGCGATTGGCGGAGGGCGGCGGAGCGGACGCGTCTGGGGGAGATCG
>NC_041381.1:298484902-298507285 GCF_002162155.2 Triticum dicoccoides
GGCATGGTGCGCCATTACTAGTTTAACTAGTAATGGCGCACCACACCCACGGTGCGCCATTAGTATGTTTGGACAGGCGCACTAGTTCAAAAAAAAAATTTGGTACTAATGGCGCACCGTAGGCAGGGTGCGCCATTAGTAGTTTCAACACTAATGGTGCATCAGAAGGTGGTGCGCCATTAGTATATACTAATGGCGCACCACATGTCTGGTGCGCCATTAGTGTCATTTCCATCTATAGCCCTTTTCCTAGTAGTGAAAAGAGAGCAGGAGCGAGAGAGTGGGATTGTATCGGAATGAACAAGGGGGTTTTGCTTGCCTGGCACTTCTGAAGATAATATACTTTCTTCATCGGTGTCATCGAACCCATCGTCGAAACCACGTCTACTGAAGGGAAACAAATACCGGCAAAAGGAAGGACACAATCAATGCAATGCACAATATGATGCATGATCATGACATGGCAATATGTTGTGATTTGAGCTAATGCAACTACCAATAGGTTAAATGAAGTTGGTTTGAATCCAAGATTCAAATTCAAACTCCATATGTGGATATTCAAATGCCATTTATATGATTGGTCTTAAACAGAAGCTATAAGTTGTTCTAACATGCATGCAAATGGTACAGATGGATAGATTGGATTTTTCTGATCATTTTTCATATGTAAATTATTTGAAACTGAGCTACGGTCGAATTTCTGTGATTTTTTGATGTTTTGAACATTTTCTGGAATTTCCAACATAGAAATAATCCAGAAAATCATTTATAGCATCAGCACTGCGTCATGCCTGCATCAGCAAGTCAACAGCGCTGACCAGGACAAATCTGACGCGTGGGGACCACATGTCAGTGACACAGGGTTTAAGCAGGGGGTTAGTTAGCCTAACTAAAAACCAGGGGGCGCCAGGGCCCATCTGTCATTGACGCAGAGGGTCATTAGGTTAGTGCTAACGATGGCCACGTCAGCAGTTGTCGGAGCCTGGCTGGTAGCAACCAAAACGACGGCGGCGTGGCTCGTATTTGAGCTTCGGGCGGTGGTTTGGCGCACTGAGCACACCGGGGAGGAGCTCTTGCTCGTCCGCATCCAAAGGACCGGACGGAAGACCACGGGGTGGCCGGAAGCAGCACTGGCGTTGAGGTTAGCGGCGGCCGGAGCTACGGGATCGACGGGTTCGGCACTACGGTGATCCATAGGACAAGTTGGTGAGTTCTACAACTTCCTGGGAAGGCTCTGAGCACATTGGTGTGCTCGTACGCGAGCTGCAGCAACTATGGCCACGACTGCGCCATTGCCGGCGGCGAGGAGCTCACGGCTCCGACGGTTATGGCGGCTAGGGCATGAGTTCGACCGAGAGAAAAGAGGGGAAAGACGGCGGGTCTCACAGTGAGGTCTGCAGGGTGGTCAGTGGGCTCAGAGGAGGCCTGGAGTGGACGGAGCGACGGTCGATCTCGGCGAGCCGAGGTTGAAGAAGACGGCGTGGACATCGCTTCAGGGCGTCCTGTGTTGCTTGACTCGGCGGGAAGGATAGAGAGGTCGTGGCAGAGCTCAGGGGAACGTCAGAGAAGTGACGCAGTGGCAGTGGTTGCGGAAATAGCGAGCGGCGGCGACGAGCTCCACTCGGTGGGAGGGGGAGAGGGAGCCAGAGGAGAGGGAAGGCACGGGAGAGAGTGAGAGGGGCCTAAGGGGGGTGTGTGGCGATGCCAGAGAAGGCCAGGGCGAAGCGGCAAGCAGTAGGTGGCCGTCGGTGGCCGTGCGCGTGCTGGCGCGCCGCGGGCACATGCCCTCGTGCCCACTAGCACGAGGTTAGGGGTGACTGGTAGGGGCTGGGCTGGGCTGGCACAACACTAGGGCGGCTGGTGGGCTGCAAGTAGGTGGCCCAGGTGGGCTTTTCTCTCTCTCTCTCTCTCTCTCTCTCTCTTTCTAGTTATTTAAGTTTTCTATTATCTGCAATTCGTTTTGATTTTATTTAAATACCAAATCATTTCATAAACTTCTAAAAATTATTATGTGGCCCTTTAAAAAGTGGTCAAAGCCACTTACAAACTTTCAGAGTTATTGGAGTTATATTTAGTATATAACAAATATAACTCCAATGGAAATAATTATTGAATTAGCTCAAATGTCCAAAATAAATATTTATGAGATCCTAAAAATATTGGTTTGAACTTTACCTCTGGCCAATATTTCTAGAAAGAAACATGAACATTTTCTTGGACCTATTTCAAGCAATTTTTATCTTGGTCATTTTTATAAATGATTTCTGAGGCTTTCACATGTCCCCATTTCAAATACAATATGAGTTGATTCAAAAATCCAGAATGGCCTAAAAATATGTGCATCATTTTTGGCAGAGGTTTTCACCTTTATAAAAAATAATGAACTTTTCTAAAGGGCATTCTGGGTTCATTGAAAATATTTTTATTTTGATCCTAATTGCATTTCATTTGGTGCTAGGGTTTGTCATCCCCATTTCAGGCTTAAGCAAAATTTAAACATGATGCAACAACCAAGACTAGTCCACAAGCAAGGCTAAAGCTAGGTCTGTGAAGCTGTCACGACCCCGATCCTATGGCACACCGATCTAGCATGTAACACCTCATATCACTTTGCGACCTCACACACGGTATTCCCACGGGTGTCGCCTTACCAGGCCCGGGACCGTTTGCGCCTTTTGGCTCACGTATATGATAGTGTCGCTAGCATCCATATGACAAAGAACCCAGGTTGACATGGCTAGTCGTGAACCCAAAGTGGCGCTAACTTACAGGGACAGGCATACATGACCCAACAACGAACGTGTCGGTCATCAGCGAGTGAATCCGGGCTGTAGCAACTGGGCTAGCAGGACTCTGGTAAACCGGGTTGTAGCAGGCTAACATGACTCCGGTAGACACCGCGTGACATTTCCCCGAAGGGACAGACACAGGAATGAAGAAGGACACATGCCGGCCAGCCTAAGTGTTCCGGAGCAGTAGCAAGCTACCAAGGCTCAGTGGAAGCACTAGGAGACATTTCCCGGTAAGAGAGGCTACCAAGGATAAACAACTAGATAGTCAGATCCCACACATACCAAGCATTTCAATAACATACACACAATATGCTCGATATGTGCAAATACAACATGAGTTGATTCAAAATTCCAGAATGGCCTAAAAATATGTGCATCATTTTTGGCAGAGGTTTTCACCTTTATAAAAAATAATGAACTTTTCTAAAGGGCATTCTGGGTTCATTGAAAATATTTTTATTTTGATCCTAATTGCATTTCGTTTGGTGCTAGGGTTTTTCATCCCCATTTCAGGCTTAAGCAAAATTTAAACATGATGCAACAACCAAGACTAGTCCACAAGCAAGGCTAAAGCTAGGGCTGTGACAACTCACCCCCACTAAACAAGAATCTCGTCCCGAGATTCAAGCGTAGGGTAAGATGGAAGGGGGAACGCAAACCAACACAATCTTCACGATCCAGGTTGCACTTCATAAGAACGTTGATTCGATCACCATCATTGTCTCGATGTCTTTCTCTGAGGACTCCAACTAACATGACAACGAGAGAGAAAGAAAAACTCTAGAAGGATCGATCTTATCGAAGGTCGAACAACATAGGATTAACTCACGGAATGAGACATAGCAACATCTCTCGAGCTGAGGCACAAAGCATACATCCAAAGGGATGGAGTTGAACAGATGACGAAGGTTCACTAGTTAGGCAACAATTCCACACTTAAGAAGGTGTTGAACAGGTGTCAACGTAGCGAGGAGTTAGGTTTCCATGACACCATATAGAGACACCTCAGGGAAGGTGACTCGTAGGATCAATACCTTAAGTGGCAAAAAGGATTACCTTTGATATAGAGATCACTGAGACTCTCTATACCAGCCTAGGACAAATCTCGAGCGATTGTTTGGAGGAGTTCGGTAGAATGGTATACTCGGACTAGTATGGATGATGTAGATTACCTTGTTGAAGACAACGCAATGGATGATTTTGCTTATCATCGGGGATGGATGGAGCCCATGGTAGGACCACTTGGAAATGATCTTGATCAGTAATTACTGAGAAAGGTAGTCTATGCAGGGTGGCACAATGGTGGTGCAAGCTGGGAACAAAATACAACTGCTGGGAATGATTCTAGTAACTGGGGAGAAGCTCAGCAGTAGAGAGTGAATCCACTGCTTGAAGAGTTATAGCATAACCGAGGAAAACTGAGAGCAATCCCAGTTAGTGCTGGTGATAAAACCTAGAGCTTGCGCGTGCTCTCAAGAACTTGAGCATTTCCATATTCATTAGGGTTTTACCAATATCCGTGTCAAGGATCGTGGCAACACAACATACTACCATGATGAATAGTGATGGATGATGCAGATGCAAAGGAAGATAACACCTTCTCGGATTTCACCTTAGCTAGGCCAAGGGGACGAAATCTGGATGATCGACCGAGAAACATTTAGCACTCCGCTTCTAATGTTCTCCTTGATGTGCTAGTGCAACCCATTTATTAAAATGGTTTGGTACGTAGAACATCAAGTAAAAGGTCGGACTTCAGGAGCATGGGAATCCATAAGGAATAACTACGGAAGTAGTATCCTACGAAATCCTTATGGGGAGGTGGCCAACTTCCTCAAACAATATACTACAATAATAGGTCTTCCGATTGGTTGTGTTGGCCACGACATCCACTTTACCGGTTACAGAGAGACCAATATTATAGTTGTTGGGAAATGTTCCAACCATCAAGTCTACTTGAGATTCAGATCTGGTTGGTGTCAGAATATTCCAGACTCATCAAGTCTAGAAGGAAAAACGAAAGTTTGCAACACAAATCTACGAGATGATGTTGCGATATTCTCGGGAAATGGACTACGGTAGTAAGCTCCAAAAGATGAGCTAGTTCTGCTACAAACATGTGATCATGTTGTCCCAGACAAACATGACCACATAGTAGTCTTATAATAAAACACTACCAAGTTCAGGTGGGAAACCATCATTAAGGATATCGAAGTCCTTGTGCACTTATCGATGAACTTCTTATCCTTGAGCAAATCAATCAGTGGCTTGGTGTGCTAGGGAATTCATATGGAACGGAGATGATAAGTCTAATAGACCACAGAATACTTTGCATGTGCATGACTGACTTGAGATGATTCTAGAGCAAGTAAAAACATGCTTTCTCGGATTCACGACGGCAACTTGCACCGAAGGCACATGAATTAGAGGAAGTCAATTCTTTCATCCGAACATATACCTCATGAATGGAACACGAAGGTATAGTTTACAAAGTTTCCAATACTAATCTTAATGTTCAACATGAATCATGGAGTAACTAAGGATGTTGTCAATAGGCTCAACAATATTTATTGAGGTTCCATATAAATGGAATTCCACAATCATGGGGACAAGGTGATAGCATTGGTCAGCCCCAAGAGATATAACGATGTATGCTCAAGGAAGCAACCACGAGTAAGACAACATTACGAATATCATTGGTTCTGACTTGATTTGATGATAGCCCATATGCAAATCAAAGGTTTGGTAAGACAATAGATCCAGCAATTAACCACGAGGATCAATCAATGAAGATATCATCTTTCTTCAACACTCACGCACAAGGATATCCCTTTGGAATGAACTGAGCTGGACATGCTTTTATCTTCCAACTCTCCAAGTTGTCGTTTAGCTTAGCCAACTAGTTTAGGGTATCCAACATAGATTCTTGGAGAAGTGTGGTTTACAAGAAACCAACTTGATCATGAGCTCAACATAACGGTCAGGGGACAACCTGGTGATACTTCTGGGAAGATATCCGGAATATCACGAACCACCGACATGTTACTAAGCTCGAGAACAATCTTGCTTTTCAGGTCAAGATGATATGATCAATAGAGCGAGGGATTTACTCAATCCTAACTCATTGATCGGAGAGTGCACCGGAAATAAGGACTAGGTAGCATGATTAGCCTTAGGGTGATGATTCAATAATCAACATGCTAAGAATGAGGTTATTGTCCATTTAACTACCAAGCAACACGGTTTCTAGGAGTATTCATTTCACACATCATGATGCACTTGTCGGCATTCCGGTTGCAACAACATGGAGACCGAAGAATGAATGATGATGGCGAGAAGTATCACTGCACCAAGAATTCATAAGATGGTGTGCAATTCCTATGACTTTGACAAAAAGAGGGTAATACTCCAGGGTAGAACAGAACAAAAGCTGGGTTGGCATTTTGATCTACGAGGTACAACTACTTTGACCCAATCCTGGATATGGATGAGGTACTGGAGTTTGTTCCTCCTAGTCATTCCGATTAGAATGGCTTGACGGACCACAGGAGTAATGGGCATCGATAACACGAGTGCATGACTACTCCTGACTATCAATTGATAGACAGG
This sequence comes from Triticum dicoccoides, assembly GCF_002162155.2. NCBI lineage: Eukaryota > Viridiplantae > Streptophyta > Magnoliopsida > Poales > Poaceae > Triticum > Triticum dicoccoides. Next base: position 298,491,304 of record NC_041381.1, read on the forward strand.
GTCAGAATACAACTAAAGAGGGACAACTCAAGGAACATGTAACTATTTGAGTTGTGGATGCATAGATTAGTATGTCGAACCAAGTTCAACAGGTTTCTTCCAGATAACCCATGCAGAAAGGTAGAAATGGCAGAATAACAACATAGAATCGAGAACTAGTCAAGAGCACTCTGGTTGTGATCTTTCGGTTCAGCGAGGAACTTCTGCCGTAAACAGCTCATGGTACTTGGAAGAAGCTAATACCATGAACCTCGAGGACTATTGCAAAGGTTACTAATATCCTGAATGGACTAGCAAACACTATCAACATGAAGTAAGTGGAGTGAATCTTGGGTTCAAAAACCCAGTAATAGAGTACCTACTATTAAGTGAGATCACGGGATGCTTTCAAGAATAAAGGCCAGAATCATCACACTGGAAAACACAAAACATGGCTAGATTACTAGGTGATACTCTAGACACCTAGGGTCATAATAATAGCTCCAACATATACGTCAAGGCAATAGAGTACCTCAACTCACTGATTAGTATGGTTAATCTGGCCCAAAGGGACATCCAGAACAGGAGGAAGGGATTTGCAAATGCATCAGATTATTTAGAAACCTGGGATGACTCGGACAACATAGCGGCTGTATATGCTCAAAGGATTTGAGACATACTGCAAAAATGGTGGCATAACCACTCAGAAGCATAATATCAAGGTTTCGGGATCAACAGTTAACATACGAAAGTAGAAGAAACTGAGCTAAGGTGATGTAGGGCGGAACCCTATAGTGTCGATCTTTCACGTTTGGAGTGGATCCTACGGGGAATCACAAAGAACACGCGGAAGCACAAAGGGAAACACGGGGAAAACGAGAGAGAACCACTAAACCAACAAGGAATTGATCATACAAGTGCTAGATCACCACACACATAAGAGATTCACGAGATCCAAAGTCAACAAAGGTAAGGATACAAAGGAACCGTTCTTCTCCAAAAGGAGGCCTTGATGTTCTTCCCTAGAAGGGGTCTTGAATCCGCTTGGGGGATCTTCTCCGAAGAGGTCGTGATCTCCGAGGAGAAGTGTCCAAGTGGATGAGCAAAGGCTCTCTCACAAATATGAGCTAATCCAATGCTAACCCTAAAAAGAGGAAGGGGATGGAGTATATATAGTCTACGGGGGCGAAAGGGTACATGGGCTTCAGCCCTTCACTGTTCACGCGCAGGTGAGGTCGGATGTCCGGGCGTCGGGCCGGATGTCTGGGGCTTCATGTGAGGCCGGACGTCCGGGCTGGTGGCCGGATGTCCGGGCTGGCTATGCAACCTTTTGTAGTCTCTGGTGCGGGGCACCGGATTTCTGGGCAGAGGGCCGGATTTGCGGGGCTTCGTGGGAGGCCGGATGTCCGGGGCCTGGGGGCCGGATGTCCGGGCCCTGTAGTCTTTGTGGCTGAGCTGCGGCTGTTGTGTTGGCGTCTCCAGGGGCCGGATGTCCGGGGTCTGGGCCGGATGTCCGGGGCTGGAGGGTGAACTTGTCCGTTTCAGCTGGTTCTCTTCATCCGTGGAGTGGGCAGCTTGTCCATCTTCACGTTCATCCTCAGGAGGTTCTTCTTGACACCTAATCATGCATAGTGTATCGGACTTAGGTAGTAGCCATGTCTCGAGAGGGTCATATGAAATATCATTTAGGAGAGAAGTCACCTCGGTCTCGAGAGCTCTAGCACGTGCTCTAGTCATGGGTCCTCTTGAGGCTTGGTGAGGCGATGGTAGGTCCATTGGGGTGACCGAAGGATGCTCCTCATCATCTCCCCCCCCCCCTTGTGAAAGATCCGACATCGGATCGGAATCCTCATCACCATGGTACGGGGATAGATCGAAGAGGTTGAAGATGTCGCTCATGTTGTACTTGTCGCATGGGAGATCTATCTTGTAAGCATTGTTGTTGTAGTGTTCTAGCACCTTGAAGGGTCCGTCCGCTCGAGGGAGAAGCTTGGACTTGCGTTCGTTGGGGAAGCGGTCCTTGCGAAGGTGTAACCACACGAGGTCTCCAATGTTGAATATCATGGGGTTCTTGTTGACGTTGAGCTTGGTCTCGAGTCGTTGTACTTGGCGCTCGATGGTGTGTCTTGTATCTTCATGCATCTTCTTGATGTAGCTTGCACGGGCACTTGCGTCGAGGTTGGTACGCTCTTGTAGAGGAAGAGGTAGAATGTCCAATGGGGACAATGGGTTGAAGCCGTAGACGACCTCGAAGGGGGACTTGCCGGTAGTCGAATGTCTTGCGCGGTTGTAGGCGTACTCGGTGATGGGTAGACACGCCTCCCACTCCTTGATGTTCTTCTTGATCAACACGCGAAGTAGAGTGGATAGCGTCTGGTTCATCACCTCCGTTTGGCCGTCGGTTTGAGGATGGTATGCGGATGAGAACAAGAGCTTGATTCCGAGCTTGGCGCATAGGGTCTTCCAAAAGTAACTCAAGAACTTGACGTCGCGGTCGGAGACGATTGTCTTTGGTACTCCATGGAGGCGCAAGATTTCCCTACAAAAGAGATTTGCAATATATGAATCATCGTCTACCTTGTTGCAAGGAATGAAATGTTCCATCTTAGAAAATCGGTCCACAACAACAAACACGGAATCCTTTCCATTTTGAGTTCTAGGCAAACCAAGTACAAAGTCCATGCTAATGTCTTCCCAAGGTTGATAAGGAACAGGAAGAGGCATGTAAAGACCATGAGATTGAGCTTTTGACTTAGCTTTGCGGCATGTAGAGCATCTTGTGGTGAAGCGTGAGACATCACGGAACATCTTGGGCCAAAAGTAGTTCTTGGAGAGCGTGGCAAAAGTCTTGTCGCGTCCAAAGTGTCCCATGAGTCCACCTCCATGAGCCTCTTGCAAAAGGAGCAAACGAAGAGAAGACTCGGGAATGCATAGTTTGTTAGATCTCATAAGATAACCATCCTTGAGGTAATATAGTTCCCAAGATGTATGTGTCAAACATTTAGCATAATGAGGTGCAAAAGATAGATCATTAGCATACAAATCTTTTATGTGCTCAAAGCCAATAACATTCAACTCAAGTTGGGTGACAAGCGTGCATATGCGTGAAAGGGCATCGGCAACTACATTTTCCTTACCCTTAATGTACTTGATCACATATGGGAAAGATTCAATAAATTCACTCCATTTTGCATGTCGCTTGTTCAACTTAGTTTGACCTTTTAAGTACTTAAGCGTTTCATGATCGGTATGGATGACAAACTCATGAGGTCTAAGATAATGTTCCCAAACATGTAGTACACGCACTAAAGCATACAATTCTTTGTCATATATGGGATAGTTAAGTTGAGCACCGGAGAGTTTTTCACTAAAATATGCAATGGCTCGTTTTTCTTGCATCAAAACTCCGCCAATTCCGGTACCACTTGCATCACAATGAACCTAAAAGTTTTGTCAAAATTGGGCAAAGCAAGGATTGGAGCATGAGTAAGCAACGACTTGAGTTCATCAAAAGCGGTGGATTGCAAAGATCCCCAAACAAAAGGAGCATTCTTCTTACTCAAAGCATGCAAAGGAGCTGCGATTGTGCTAAAAAAATTCACAAAGCGGCGATAAAAACCTATAAGACCAAGGAAACTTCGCACTTGTTGCAAATTGGTGGGTTGGGCCCAAGTTTTAATTGCTTCAATTTTAGTTTCATCAACATGGACACCCTTGGAAGATACAACGAAACCCAAGAAAACCACTTTGTCAACACCAAATGTGCACTTTTTCATGTTTGCATAAAGAATTTCCTTGCGAAGTATTTGCAAAACAAGTTTAACATGATCAAGATGCTCTTTCATGGTTTTGCTAAACACAAGAATATCATCGAAGTAAACCACAATAAAAACTCCAATGTAAGGGCGAAGTACATGATTCATGAGACGCACAAAAGTACCGGGAGCCTCCGATAAACCCATAGGCATGACTAACCATTCATATAAGCCAAATTTTGTTTTGAAAGCTGTTTTCCATTCATCACCCTCGTGAATGCGTATTTGATAATAGCCACTTTTAAGATCAATTTTTGAGAAAAAGTTGGCTCCAGTAAGTTCATCAAGCATATCATCTAAGCGAGGAATGGGATGCCTATAGCGAACGGTGATAGCATTTATAGGTCTACAATCGGAACACAAGCGGAAACTTCCATTGGGTTTAGGCACAAGTATAATGGGAACGGCACAAGGGCTTAAGCTTTCACGTACATGACCGTTGTCGATTAGTTGTTGTACTTGCCGTTGAATCTCCTTGGTTTCTTCGGGATTGACACGGTATGGAGCTTTGTTTGGAAGTGGCGCTCCGGGGATGAGGTTGATTTGATGCTGAATGCCTTGAAGAGGAGGTAGACCCGGAGGTAGCTCATCGGGGAAAACATCTTGAAATTCCTGCAAAAGAGATTGAAACACCAAAGTTAGCTTGTGAATTGTGTTAGTTTTTGTTTCTCCATCCTTGCACACAAGGACAAAGTGCATCACACTCGATGGGTTCTCACACACTTCTCTCATCTCACTTTTGGTGGCAAATAGTATGAGGTTTTTCTCTCTAGGCGAAGAGGCGCTCAAGTTTGGCTTGTGGCTCTCACTCACTTTTTGGTGGCTCACTTTCTCACTCTTCTCTCTATGTTGGGTGGCTTGCTTGTCGGCTATCACTTGACTCGGATACATGAGTCGTAGCACATATTCCTTTCCTTTCATCTTGAAGCTATAGTGGTTTGTACGCCCATTGTGGAAGACACCACGGTCGAATTGCCATGGTCGACCAAGGAGGAGGTGGCAAACGGTCATTGGGACCACATCACACTCCAAAGTGTCCTCATATGCACCAATTTTGAAGGATACTTGGACCGTATGCTCAACTCGTATAGTGCCGGAGTCACTTAGCCATTGAACTTTGTAGGGGTGCGGGTGCTTCTTCTTGACCAATTGAAGCTTGGAGCATAGTTCTTCGCTTGCCAAGTTGTGGCAACTACCTCCATCGATGATGACCTTGACGGATCGTCCATTGATGCCGGCCTTTGTGTGGAAGATGTGGCATCGTTGGTCTTCTTCTTGTTGATGTTGAAGTGTCAAGACCTTGGAGACAACTAGAGCAGGGCTTGTATCTTCATCACAAAAGACTTGGTCATCTTCATCTTCGTTCACTCGCCTATGCATGGCCACTTGCTCAAGAGCTTCCATTTCATCTTCACTCATTGAGTCGTAGGTGCCATCATCGTTGAGTATCATGGTGCGCTTGTTTGTGCATTCATAGGACTTGTGGCCTCGGCCGCCGCAAGTGAAACACTTGAAGGAGCTTGTCTTGACAGTCTCATCGGTCGGAGTAGATGATGAAGCACGCGGCTTGAAGTTGCTTGTAGTAGGAGGAAGACGACTTGAACTTGTGGAAATTTTCTTGTAACTTGACTTGTCGTCGTTGCTTGGAGAAGGCTTGGTTGATGTCGAAGTTGGAGTAGTTGTTGAAGCTTGGTTGTTGGAGAAGCCGTATGTCTTGGAGGAGTATTTGGCGTACTTGAAGTCATCTTGCACTTGGCGTTCCACCTTTGTAGCTTGATGCACGAGCTCAATGAGGTTGGAGTAGGTTTGGAAGTCGGCGATCTTCTTGATGGGATGATTGAGTCCATTCAAGAATCTTGCCATTGTTTGCTCATCATCTTCCGTGACATTGGCTCGAATCATGGCAATCTCCATTTCCTTGTAGTATTCTTCAACACTCTTTGTTCCTTGCTTGAGGAGTTGTAGCTTCTTGAAGAGATCACGGTTGTAGTAGGTTGGCACAAAACGTGCTCGCATGACATCCTTCATTTGAGCCCAAGTGGTGATTGGAGGTTCACCTCTTACTTGCCATCGCTCAAGGATTTGTTCCCACCATATGAGTACATAGTCTTAGAACTCAAGTGATGCCATAGCGATCTTCTTCTCTTCCTCATAGTTGTGCAAACGAAAGATTTTGTTGAATTTCAATGCCCATGAGAGGTACTCTTCGGGATCATTGCTTCCATTGAACTTGGGGACGTGGAGGGTAGTCATCCTCATGTTGCTCTTGGCGTGGAGGAAGTCCATGATCAACTTGCTCTTGTTGACCTTGAGGTTGAGGTTGAGCTTGAGGAGCTTGTGAGGTAGCTTGACGTTGGACACGCGGATGGTAGTTCCTCTCTTGGATTTCTTCTCGAAGGGCTTCCTCTTGATTGCGCCGTTCACGATTGCGGTTGGTGATAGCTCGACTTGATGCTTGAAGGGCACATTCCGCCTCAAGAGCTTGTGCTTCTCGTTGTTGTTGTTGAAGACATTGAGCCTCGGCGTCTTGTTGCTCTTGATGTAGACGCGCTCGTTCTTGTTCTTCTTGGCGACGAAGACGTTGTCGTTCTTGAGCTTGAGCAAACGGTACTTGGTTTGATTGGGGACAAGGGACTTGCTCATCAACTTGCTCTTGTGAATGCTTGTCGTGTAGCGGGTTGTGAGATGCATGTCGGTCTTGACGCGTGGCTCGTCGAAGAGTGTTCAATGACGGTGTACTTGAGCCGGAGAAGGAGTCGTCAGAGTGGCGACTTGAGTGGCTCCGTCTTGAGTATGAGGATGTAGAAGGAGGTCAGTTCACCAACAAGGCTCGGATCTCGTCCATTCTTGCATCGTTCTCTTGCTTGTGCGCGTCGAGCTTGTTGTCGAAGTAGTCTTTTGTACGTTGCTCGGAGAGTCGCAAGTCGGTGGCGAGGTTGTCATTGCGGTCATTCATTGCTTGTTGCTGTTGATGTAGAGCTCGTTGTGCGCCAAAGAGGTGGCTCTTGGTGACGTATGATGACATGTCGTCGTCTTGCTTGATGAAGAGTGGGTTTGTAGAAGTACTTGGCCTATCCATCATTTCAACCAAATTGTGAGTGTTAGAACGAGAAGAACGAATACCAATGTAACTTTGACCGATGTTGAAGATGAATCAAGTTCACTCAAATGTGGACAATGAAATAGCACTATTGGTACCAATCCTTGTCGGTTCTCGCACCTACACAAGTAAAAGCTTTTGGTGGAGCTTGGTTACGATGGTGGCACAAAATTTGATGCACTTGAAAGCGAGATTCAATAATGTTGGAAAAGATTCACAAATTTGCAAATGCAAAAAGTAGACCAAGCTAGTATGGGTACACGGAAACACACACGCAAATAGATAAATGGGATTGTGCAAACCAAAAGTGAGCCAAAATGTGGAAACCACGAAAATGCTCTTGTTGCACAATACTAGAGAGACGCTAGCACGATTGCACAATAGGCGGATACGGAGCTTGTGCACAACCTACTATGGAAAAATGCAACGTTCTCTATCCCAAGTATTCTATATGTATGGTATTTCGGTGCTATGATCCAAGATGATCCAATATGACAATCTTAATGATGCTATGGTTCTTGCTTATAAGCTCTTTGCTTATCTTTCCTCTTTCCTTAACAGCTTGGGTAGCTCTTTCACTTTTGAGCTCTTTTCTTATGCAAAACTTCACGAACCAAGATAGTAATTGTGTATGCTATGACAACTTTGTGACACACAAGTGGATCCCAAGATATGCACCACTATGGTATGGTATGTATGCTATGGAGTATGATCACTAAATGTGCACAAGTCACGTTGCCGGCAATACTCAATGGCTAGTCTCGATGGGTAAGCTACGCAAAAGTAAGGCCATGTGGTGTATCAATGCAATTTCAAGTTATGACAAAGATGTCGTCGAGGTTACCGTCCTTGGAAATGTTGAGTAGTCGTTGGAGGTGAGCGGTGGTGATGATGACGTCGAACCGTACCTATATAGCCGAAACACAATAGGACACGGGAACCACAACTCAAAATCTCAAAGACCAAGACGCATCAAAATCGACATAGGAGGTAGCGGTGAGCGGTGGGTGTGTGTTTTGGAAAGTGTTGTGGGTATGCGGAAGAAGTCGTGGGCACCGTGGCAAAATTTGGCAAAGGTATGGTGAAATGGGCGCGGGCTGTTGGAGTTTCTGTTTCCAGGGGCCGGATGTCCGGGCCAGCTGCCGGATGTCCGGGGCGCCGGATGTCTGGGAGACACGGCTCGGATGTCCGGGCTCTGGATCGGGGACGAACACGATGAACTCCACGGGGAAAATTGCAACTCCGGGGCAAAATTCGGACGGATTGGTGGATGGAAAAGGGTGGGGAGGGTGGGGAAAGCTAGATCCACACGCAGCAACACAAATCCATGGACCAAATCCAACAGAATTTCATCACACCAACAAATCACAAAAAAAATTTGGGGCTATTTTTGGTGGGGATTTTCGGATTTAGGACAAAAAACAACAAAATCAAGCTATAAAACACGGGTAGGGGCTCCAAAAACGTGATCAACGTGGCTCATGATACCAAGATGATGTAGGGCGGAACCCTATAGCATCAATCTTTCACGTTTGGAGTGGATCCTACGGGGAATCACGAAGAACACGCGGAAGCCCAAAGGGAAACACGGGGAAAACGAGAGAGAATCACTAAACCAACAAGGAATCGATCACACAAGTGCTAGATCACCACACACATAAGAGATTCACGAGATCCAAAGTCAACAAAGGTAAGGATACAAAGGAACCGTTCTTCTCCAAAAGGAGGCCTTGATGTTCTTCCCTAGAAGGGGTCTTGAATCCGCTTGGGGGATCTTCTCTGAAGAGGTCGTGATCTCCGAGGAGAAGTGTCCAAGTGGATGAGCAAAGGCTCTCACACAAATATGAGCTAATCCAATGCTAACCCTAAAAAGAGGAAGGGGATGGAGTATATATAGTCTACGGGGGCGAAAGGGTACATGGGCTTCGGCCCTTCACTGTTCACGCGCAGGTGAGGTTGGATGTCCGGGCGTCGGGCTGGATGTCCGGGGCTTCATGTGAGGCCGGATGTCCGGGCTGGTGGCCGGATGTCCGGGCTGGCTGTGCAACCTTCTGTAGTCTCTGGTGCGGGGCGCCGGATTTCTGGGCAGAGGGCCGGATTTCCGGGGCTTCGTGGGAGGCCGGATGTCCGGGGCCTGGGGGCCGGATGTCCGGGCCCTGTAGTCTTTGTGGCTGAGCTGCCGCTGTTGTGCTGGCGTCTCCAGGGGCCGGATGTCCGGGGTCTGGGCCGGATGTCTGGGGCCTGGAGGGTGAACTTGTCCGTTTCAGCTGGATCTCTTCATCCGTGGAGTGGGCAGCTTGTCCATCTTCACGTGCATCCTCGGGAGGTTCTTCTTGACAACTAATCATGAATAGTGTATCGGACTTAGGTAGTAGCCATGTCTCGAGAGGGTCATATGAAATATCATTTAGGAGAGAAGTCACCTCGGTCTCGAGAGCTCTAGCATGTGCTCTAGTCATGGGTCCTCTTGAGGCTTGGTGAGGCGATGGTAGGTCCATGGGGGTGACCGAAGGATGCTCCGCATCATAAGGCTTAAATCCAACAATCTTATAAGTCTACGGATTAGTAACACGTGATCCTGATAGAAAGAAGAGAAAGCCTAGTTCCTTAACACCGTCGGAAATATAAGATGACTCAGATCAGAAGGCATAAGGTAAAGGAGTAAAAAGAGTTTTACATTCCATCCCACAATCAATTCCCCTACATATAACTAAAGCATTTCTAGACTCAACTTCGACCAGTTTGGCTTGGTAATCCTACAGGCAGTCAGGCTCTGATACCAAAGCTGTCAGGATCCTATGCCACAGCGATCTAGCATGTAACACTTCATATCACTTTGCAGCCTCACGCACGGTATTCCCACGGGTGTCCCCTTACCAGGCCCAGGACCGTTTGCACCTTTTGGCTCACGTATATGATAGTGTCGCTAGCATCCATATGACAAAGAACCCGGGCTAACATGGCTAGTCGTGAACCCAAAGTGGCGCTAACTTACAGGGACAGGCATACATGACCCAACAACGAACATGCCAGTCATTAGCGAGTGAATCCAGGCTGTAGCAACTGGGCTAGCAGGACTCCGGTAAACCGGGCTGTAGCAGGCTAACAGGACTCCGGTAGACACCGCGTGGCATTTCCCTGAAGGGACAGACATAGGAACGAAGAAGGACACATGCCGGCCAGCCTAAGTGTTCTGAAGCAGTAGCAAGCTACCAAGGCTCAGTGGAAGCACTAGGAGACATTTCCCGGTAAGAGAGACTACCAAGGATAAACAACTAGATAGTCAGATCCCACACATACCAAGCATTTCAATAACATACACACAATATGCTTGATATGTGCAAATACAACATGAGTTGATTCAAAAATCCAGAATGGCCTAAGAATATGTGCATCATTTTTGGCAGAGGTTTTCACCTTTATCAAAAATAATGAACTTTTCTAAAGGGCATTGAGGGAGTCCTGGAATAGGGGGTGTCCGGACAGCCGGACTATCATCGTCCACCGGACTCCAAGACTACGAAGATACAAGATTGAAGACTCCGCCCCGTGTCCGGATGGGACTTTCCTTGGCGTGGAAGGCAAGCTTGGCAATACGGATATGTAGATCTCCTACCATTGTAACCGACTCTGTGTAACCCTAGCCCTCTCTGGTGTCTATATAAACCGGAGGGCTTTAGTCCATAGGACATAACCTCCATTAGAACAATCATACAATAGGCTAGCTTCTAGGGTTTAGCCTCCTTGATCCCGTGGTAGATCCACTCTTGTACTACCCATATCATCAATATTAATCAAGCAGGACGTAGGGTTTTACCTCCATCAAGAGGGCCCGAACCTGGGTAAAACATCGTGTCCCTTGTCTCCTGTTACCATCCGCCTAGACGCACAGTTCGGGATGCCCTACCCGAGATCCGCCGGTTTTGACACTGACATTGGTGCTTTCATTGAGAGTTCCTCTGTGTCGTCGCCAATAGGCTCGATGGCTTCTTCAATCAACAACAACGCTGTCCAGGGTGAGACTTTTCTCTCCGGACAGATCTTCGTATCCGGCGGCTTCGCACTGCGGGCCAATTCACTTGGCCATCTGGAGCAGATCGAAAGCTACGCCCCTGGCCATCAGGTCAGGTTCGGAAGCCTAAACTTCACGGCCGACATCCGCGGGGACTTGATCTTCGACGGACCCGAGCCACAGCCGAGCGTGCCGCGCTGTCACGATGGGCATGATTTAACTCTGCCGCCAGACAGTGCCTTGGTGGCCGCACACGAATCCGCTCCGGCCCTTAGTCCGGAGCCGACCATGCCGATCGAGGACCGGTAGCTGGACACCGCCTCGGGGGCTGCAACTTCCACGGCGATGGAGCCGAACTCCGATCTTGTCCCCCATAAAGCTCGTGACTCTGAGGTGCCGGACTCCCTGCCGGACTCCGAACCTCCCGCGCCCCTGCCAATCGAATCCGATTGGGCGCCGATCATGGAGTTCACCGCGGCGGATATCTTTCAGCACTCGCCCTTTGGCGACATCCTAAATTCGCTAAAGCATCTCTCGCTATCCGGAGAGACCTGGCCGGACTATGGCCAGGATGGTTGGGATGCGGACGATGAAGAAATTCGAAGCCCTCCCACCACCCACTTTGTAGCCACTGTCGACGATCTAACAGACATGCTAGACTATGACTCCGAAGACATTGACGGTATGGACGACGATGCCGGAGACGATCAAGAACCAGCGCCTGCAGGGCACTGGAAGACCACCCCAACACATGACGTATATATGGTGGATACCCCAAAAGGAAGCGACGACGAGGAACAACGGGGCGCGGCAAAGGATAATCCCGCCGATAAACAACCAAAGCGGCGACGCAAGCGCCGCCCTAACACCTGCCTCGACAAAGACAGCATTCCTAATGACCCAGCGTTAGAGCAGGGCAAACCAGTGGACGATGAACATGCAAATAAGCAACCGTCCGAACAGGACGAATCGGATAATCAATCCAATCCCGGCGAAACCAACAGTCTGGACGACCTTACACCGGACATACCACCGAAACACAAAAACCTTCACGGAAGACTCGTCGCCACCGCAAGAAGCCTGAAGAAGGAAAAACGGAAGCTCAAAATAGCGGAAGACATACTCAGAGCGAGGTGGAGCAAAGTGCTCAAAACCGCAGACAAATACGGCAATGGACATCAATCAAAGAGCTATCCGAAGCGCAAACTGCTGCCAGAATTTAACGAGGAAGCCATAGAGCCCCCACAGTCAAAAAACAAAGAGGCTGCCTGGCCGGATAGACGACCAGATGATAGGCCCAAATCTACAAGCGGCGCTGCACATAAGCCGACTCATGACCCTGGGAAAACAGATGGCCCAGCCAGGTCCATTTACGGGCCAAAAAAGAGGGCCCCGGGAAGCAGCACAACACGTCAAGTGTTCGAAGACAACGACACAACCAAATACAGGGGCGCCGCACACCCACTATGTTTCACCAATGAGGTGCTGGATCATGAATTCCTAGCAGGGTTTAAACCCATAAACATAGAGGCTTACGACGGAACAACAGACCCTGGAGTCTGGATAGAGGATTACATGCTACACATTCATATGGCCAGAGGAGACGATCTCCACGCCATAAAATATCTACCCCTCAACCTCAAAGGGCCAGCCCGTCATCGGCTCAAAAGCCTCCCAGAAAACACTATTGGAAGTTGGGAAGAGCTTGAGGACGCGTTTAGAGCAAATTTTCAAGGGACTTATGTCCGCCCTCTGGATGCAGATGATCTAAGTCATATAACTCAACAGCCCGGAGAATCAGCGCGCAAATTCTGGAACAGGTTCCTTACTAAAAAGAACCAAATAGTCGACTGTCCAGATGCCGAAGCCTTAGCAGCTTTTAAACACAACGTCCGAGACGAATGGCTCGCCAGACACCTCGACCAAGAGAAGCCGAGGACAATGTCCGCGCTAACAAGCCTCATGACCTGCTTTTGCGCGGGGAAGGTTAGTTGGATAGCAAGATGCAGCACCAGCGACCCGAGTACATCCGAGAGTAGAGATGGAAGCGGAAAATCACGACGCAGAAAGGATCAACGCCGGAATAAAGAAAAAAGCCCAAAGAACACGGCGGTCAACACCGGATTCAAAAGCTCGCGGCCAAACAACAAAACACTACCTCTTAAGGATAACAGTGATGAGCTATCCAACTTAAATAAAATTTTGGGTCGGATATGTCAAATCCACAGTACCCCCGGAAGGCCTGCAAACCACACCCACCGAGATTGTTGGGTTTTCAAACAGCCCGGCCGACTAAATGCCGAACACAAGGGGCTCGACGCATCAAGCGAGGATGATGATAAACCCCACAAGCAGAGCACCGGAAAACAAAAGACTTTCCCACAAGAAGTCAAAGCAGTAAACTCACTTCATGTGATAATACGGAAAAACAATGCGGTACCCGCCAAAACGGGTCTCGCAAGGTCCACCCCAGCGGAACCTCGAGATTGGATGTCAAAACCAATCACTTTCGACGACCTGGATTACTCCAGAAGTATTCGGAATGCAGGATGGACTGCTCTGATATTGGATCCTATAATCGATGGACTGCAATTTACACATGTCCCGATGGACGGAGGCAGTGACTTAAACCAGCTATATCCAAACACAATCCGCAAGTTTGGGATAGACCTTACTAAAATTCGACATAGCCGCACTTCCTTCAGAGGAGTGACGCCAGGCCCTTACGCCAAGTGCACAGGCTCATTACTACTAGAAGTTGTGTTCGGGTCACCGAACAACTTCCGACACGAAAAACTAATCTTTCATGTCGCCCCGTTTAAAAGTGGCTATCAAGCACTATTGGGGCGTGAAGCTTTTGTTCGCTTCAACGCTATACCACATTACGCGTCTCTTACACTCAAAATGCCCGGTCCATGAGGCATCATTTCATTGCGAGGGTCACTTAAAGACCCCGGACACGGATAGACGAGTCCGGCATAAATAAGCTAGGGGCTCCCTAGCCGCATACCCCTTCACAAGGGGTTGTGCGTATAAGCAACAACGAGCTAATATAGACTCCGCTTTACTTATTAATATTTTTCATATACCTTTTTTTCACGATTTCCTTTCAAACTAAGTTCCTCTCTTTTTACAGATGAACAACGTGCACACCCGTCCAGGATAACGGCACAACGGAGACACAGGCGCAGACGTGCAGTAGGGACCCGTCGCAAGGATTCTTTTCAGATTAAGACCCTGCATAAACCTTTTTTACTGTCTCTTGTTGCTATAATCCCCTGGTTTCTCATTATAACCAGAGTGGAGCCTGACGTTTTGGCATCGGCCGCGTCAGAGGACCCTGCCCGTACCTGGACACTAGGGGCTTAGGGCATTATTCTGCCCATTATCATAAAGACCGAACACCTTAGGGAGTGTTCGGCATCTCGAGTTAGGCCTTATATGCATCAGCTCCGAATCATGTCTTTGGTCAAATGTTGGGTTTGCCCGGCTCCTGTGTTTTGCTGCCTTACGTTCCTTATCATCGGCTAACGCGGCACCAGGAGAACTACTGCGATTGTGCCCCAGTTCGGCTGGGCGAGCACCTCAGTAGAGAAAGCCGAAAACTGACTGTCATGATACAGCGAGAGACTGGTCAACCACTCGATCGACAACCGGAATGTTTAGAATTCCCCCGCTTTGATGAAGGACCGTTTCCCGGTCAGGCACACACGCGCCCCGAATTTGACGAGCGCGGTGCCCCCATGGGCTATATCATAGCCCCACCCTCGAACTCCAATGGCTAAGTGAAAGTGATAAAGCATCATAGTCCGGATTGCCTCGTTTGCTATGCTACCACCTCCTCAACAGGACCGAGATGTCGGATTAAGTGTGAAAACGCGCTATTTTTGCGAACACCCCCGCACCTTGTGCGTGGGGGCTGAAGCCGAAGACTGCCATCTTTCAGGTTATACACATGTATACATAAACGGCCGCACAGGAGATATTTCAATACTTGGAGCGCACAAGTATAAAAAGCAATTATATAATAACCATTGTTTTACAAACGTTCATTTGAACGTGATATTTTTCGAGCACTGCGACTCTATTACACGAGCACGACGCATAACTTCCCCAAAATAGTGCTCGGCGGGTAACCGGCTTTCGTCCGAACCCTGGGTTGCTACAGTGGCGGCATCCATCTCTGTCCAATGAGTCTTCACACGGGCAAGGGCCATCCGCGCACCCTCTATGCAGGCCGACCGCTTCATTTCCTTGATATGTGGCGCCGCCCCAAGAAATTGCTGCAATAAGCCAAAATAGCTCGTCGCCTTGGGCCTCTCTGGCCAGACATGAGCCACGATATCCGTCATGGCAAGTCCGGACAGCCTGTTCAGCTCAACCCATTCGGCCAACCGATCGGTCAGCGGAAGTGAACGATCCGGACTATGGAATTGAGACATGTGACGCCCGGATAATCATGCTATAGTAATCTCACGTTAATGATGGCGGGTCACCTCTATCACTGTAATTAATCTTGGGTTAATTCAAAACCGTTTCAAATTTAAATCCTAAATAAGTCAAACGACAAAAGTTTTCAAAAATTAAAATTAAAATGTTCGGGCTATGTCAATTATTGCATCGGTAATTATGTTGAAGTAAACACAATTTTATAGAATGCCTAAATACTTTTAAATGAACTAAAACAGAAAAGAAATAATGAAAGAAAATACAAAGGTTAAAAGAAAACAGAAAACAAAACTAAAAAAAGGAAAGGAATAAAACAACCCCCCCCCACTGGGCCACTCAACCCAGCTGCTAGCTAGGCCAAACCCCAGGCCGGCCCACCCCTGCCTACTAACCCACTCCCTCCGGGAACCCTAAACCGTCGCCCCCACTTCCCCCACCCCCTCTTGCTTTTCCCCTCCCGATCCAATCTGGATCGGGGCTGCGACCGCGTCGCCGCTCGACGACACGCCGACGCCTACCGCTGGAACCGCCGACGCCTCGCCACTTCCTGCACGCCGACGCCAGTCGCAGGAGCTCCCTCGCCGGCCTGCTTCCTCCTCCTCACCGGCCTGCTACCCCTTCGCCACG
>NC_041381.1:298507805-298515537 GCF_002162155.2 Triticum dicoccoides
AGCAGCCCCTGGCCGCCGGCGCTCGCGCCCGCGAGCCCCGTGGCTCCGCTCCATCCCCCACACAGTTCCACGCGCGCACACCTCGGCGTACCCGTCGTTGCCCCCAGCGCGCGCTTGCGCGCCCCGGTCGGTCCTCCTCCTCCCCGTGCCTGCGAGCCGCACTCGCCCGCGGCTCTGCTACAGCTGCTTCTGTCGCCGCCCATCACAGCGCCCGCGAACCCCCCTGGAAGCGCGCGTCCTCTGCCGCGCCACTACGGCCACCTCCACTCCCCCTTGGCCGGAGCCTCGCCGCGCCCCCCTCGCCAGTTCCGTTTGGGCGGACGCCCGACGCACGGTGCCCGTTGCGCCCGTAGCGCCCGATCCACTTTGGCCTATGAGCCAATGACCAATGGGCCAGTGCCCCCTATGGGCCTATGACAAGTGGGGCCTCCAGCCCCAGAACAAAAATAAAAAAAAGGATTTAAAATAATAATAATAATAAATAAAACAATTAAAATATTAATTAGTTAATTAATCAAAGAATTAATTAACTTAATTAATCCTGATTAGATTAACCTAATCACCTAGTTTAGTTAATTAATCTGTTAGGCTAATTAACAGTCAATGACCAGTGGGACCCACACGTCAGCGACCCACTCAACACCTCTGTTGACTGCTGACGTCATGCTGACGTCATGATGATGTCAGCATGCACTGTTCTGGATAATGTTAAATTAAATTAATTAAATAAATTCTAAAAATGATTTAAAACTTTAGAAAATCATATAAAATAATCCGTAACTGGGATGAAAATACTTTGTACATGAAAGTTGCTCAGAACGACGAGACGAATCCGGATACGCATCCCGTTCGTCCGCCACACATCCCTAGCATAGCGAACACGGAACTTTCCCCCTCCGGTCCTCCGGTCCGAAAACGCGAAACACCGGGAATACTTTCCCGGATGTTTTCCCCCTTCGTCGGTATCACCTACTACCGCGTTAGGGCACACCTAGCACCGCATATTGCCATGTTACGCTTTGTGATGCTTTTATTGCTTTGTTATTTATTGGGTTCCCTCTCCGTTACTTCTTTCCGGTAGACCCCGAGACTGCCGGCGACCCCCAGTTCGACTACGGTGTTGGTGACTCGTCCTTCTTGCCAGAGCAACCAGGCAAGCCCCCCCTTGATCACCAGATATCGCCTATTCTTCTCTATACTGCTTGCATTAGAGTAGTGTAGCATGTTACTGTTCGGTTACTCCTATTCTGTTGCATAGCCTGTCATTGTTGCTACAGTCATTGATACCTTACCCGCAATCCTAAATGCTTAGTATAGGATGCTAGTTTATCATCATTGGCCCTACATTCTTGTCAGTCTGCCTTGCTATACTATTGGGACGTGATCACTTGGGAGGTGATCACGGGTATATACTATACATGTATACATACTTCAGATGGTGGCTAAAGTCAGGTCCGCTCGAAGAGTACCCGCGAGTGATTCACGGATTGGGGGCTGAAAGGACCTTTGTCCCGACGGCCCTCTATGTGGATCTTTGTGGCGGAGCGACAGGGCAGGTTAAGACCACCTAGGCGAGAGGTCGGCCTGGCCCTGGTCGGCGTCCGCGGTTGCTTCATAATAACACGCTTAACGAGATCTTGGTATTTGATCTGAGTCTGGCCATTTGGTCTATACACACTAACCATCTACGCGGGAGTAGTTATGGGTATCCCGGCGTTGTGGTATCAGCCGAAGCCTTCGTGATGTCAGCGACTGAGTGGCACGCGCCGGATTGGACTAGAACGCCACTAGGCTAGGTCTGCTTCCGGCCGCGTACGCAACGTGCAGGTGTGCAAAGGGCGATGGGCCCAGACCCTTGCGCCATAGGAGTTAGACCGGCGTGCTGACCTCTCTGTTGTGCCTAGGTGGGGCTGCGACGTGTTGATCTTCCGAGGCCGGGCATGACCCAGGAAAGTGTGTCCGGCCAAATGGGATCGAGCGTGTTGGGTTATGTGGTGCACCCCTGCAGGGAAGTTTATCTATTCGAATAGCCGTGTCCCTCGGTAAAAGGATGACCCAGAGTTGTACCTTGACCTTATGAGAACTAGAACCGGATACTTAATAAAACACACCCTTCCAAGTGCCAGATACAACCCGGTGATCGCTCTCTAACAGGGCGACGAGGAGAGGATTGCCGGGTAGGATTATGCTATGCGATGCTACTGGAGATGCTACATGGAGATGCTACTTGGAGATGCTACTTGGAGGACTTCAATTTACTCTCTTCTACATGCTGCAAGACGGAGGCTGCCAGAAGCGTAGTCTTCGATAGGACTAGCTATCCACCTCTTATTCTGGCATTCTGCAGTTCAGTCCACTGATATGGCCTCCTTACACATATACCCATGCATATGTAGTGTAGTTCCTTGCTTGCGAGTACTTTGGATGAGTACTCACGGTTGCTTTCTCCCCCCTTTTTCCCGCTTTCCTTTCTTTCTGGTTGTCGCAACCAGATACTGGAGTCCAGGAGCCAGATGCCACCGTCGACGACGACCCCTACTACACTGGAGGTGCCTACTACTACGTGCAGCCCGCTGACGTTGACCAGGAGTAGTTTAGGAGGATCCCAGGCAGGAGGCCTGCGCCTCTTTCGATCTGTATCCCAGTTTGTGCTAGCCTTCTTAAGGCAAACTTGTTTAACTTATGTCTGTACTCAAATATTGTTTCTTCCGCTGACTCGTCTATGATCGAGCACTTGTATTCGAGCCCTCGAGGCCCCTGGCTTGTATTATGATGCTTGTATGACTTATTTATGTTTTTAGAGTTGTGTTGTGATATCTTCCCGTGAGTCCCTGATCTTGATCGTACACGTTTGCGTGCATGATTAGTGTATGATTAAAAAGGGGGCGTCACAAGTTGGTATCAGAGCCGACTGCCTGTAGGAATCCCCTTTCCATACTCCTTGGCCGAAGTTGAGTCTAGTTGATGAAAATTGTTTTACTAACTTGGCTGTGCGGCCCCTGGGCCCACGTCGCCATAGGGTGGTGTTAGGATCTTTTATTTCCCGACCTATACTCTGGGACTCTAATCTCTCTTCTATTCGGGTTAAATGATTTTGCTAAAAACAAAACTAACTTTAGGTTCTCGAAAGTACTTTCTCCCGGAGAGCCCCTCACTTCAGATGATCGCCTGTTGCACTAGAAGATACCGATGTTACTCTACGATGTTATCTTGAGTCTTTGTGCCATCGCATTTGTGATTTCCTTCCACCGTCAACCCCTATGGAAACTGCATACACTTGACATTCATACAATCATTCCCCGTTGATCTTGTTATAGCAAGATACCCCGGGAATACTTTGTGCCTAATGCCTTGCAGTTTCTCGCCACCTGAATACCCCTATGGATAATTCTCGCACTTATCGAGTATCCGCTCATTCCCCAGTTGTTCATGTGTTTCATTGGTCTTCGAAATACTATCCGATCCTCCAGGAATCCTTAGTAGCTTATTGCTCTGCAATACTTGTCTTCTTGCAATATGGATGCTTTCCATATGTGTAGCAATATTCATTAGTATCCTTTGACACGATCATTTTGATCCTATCGATTCAACATGTGTTTGAAAGCACGCAATCATCAGTTGATCCTTTTAAATTATCTTTCTGGCTCAGACACCATTTTTGAACATGAGCTGGTTCTCGACCAAACTATTTGTCGTCAATTGTGCCTCTGGTCTATCCAACTTATCCATCCTTGATCAGAGCATCTGCTTCTGATCCCTTGTTTTGGAAATCATAATTCCTTTGTTATCTAAGCATCGAATTGTTCATATGTTCTATAATATGATGCCCGTGCATTCTTCTTCCTCTGGTTGAGTATCGATGCTCACATCAGATCCCTTGTGGACCATCGGTTCCTTTGTTGGATTCTATCTGACAGTGTCCTTCATATTGAATAACCTTGAGAACCTTTCCATGGGTATATAATGCCTTTGGTAAATTGTATCATCTGCTTTTGAACTTGCTCTACTATCGAGTTTGTGTTAATTACTCCTAAAGTTCGTGGTATATGTTCTAAGAAGCCCCGATGGCTTGAACCTATGCCTTCCTTAATATGTGTGAACTCGAAAGTTTTCACGAGCCATACTCTTCTGATGTTTCGCCGGATAAAATTTCAACACTGCAACTTCATCGAACGCGAGAAGTGAATGAAAGGTTATGCATGGGAAAAGTGGGCGTCGACCTTGAACTTTGTGTTCATGCCCATGGACACGATGTAGATCCTATCATGGAAGCTTCTTGTAAGTATTTCCTTGATATATTATCCTTTTGGTATCGGTGGATTGATCTTTTGCAATCGTGGTTCCGACCATGTTCTCCTTTAAATACCATTTCTCGTGCAAGTTTAAGCACTTGTCTTCTGTAGAGCAATACCCCAGTCCAACCTCTACTTTGATCTGACGTCGAGTATTACCCCCCCTGGTATCTCGAGATTATAATGGAACTGCATAACTTCTTATGAGTTCTTCATCAAGTGCTACATTCTCACTGATTCCAATTTTTCACGGGCTCTGAGTTATTAAACACTCAAAGACACCGATAACTGAACCGAGTCCGCACTATGGTTCAACAACTTTTAGTAATCTTCTTTACTTACGAGTTTGTACCCGATCACGCCATTCCTAGCCTATTCGGCTACATCATTACCGTGCTAATTTTCATTGTGCTACTGGGTCCTCTTCCTAGAGCATAATTTTTGACGATGAGCTAAGCTTACGTCGATCTTTCCTCATCATATCATTTTGCTTTGGACAGCAAGCTTGCTTTGGAGTTTGTGTCCTAACCGTGGTCCCAATAACCTTTTGCTTCATCATTCGTTTGACTTGATGTCATCGTCAATCAATTACATCTTCGTGTAACCTCTCGACAAATGTGTCGTGATCATCATCAACCTTATGAGCTCTTCCAGGATATCAATCGGATTCATGATGAGAAATACCATCTTTGCCTCGATGATTTGTGTTATCATCAACCACTTTACTGCCTTCCCTCCAACACAAACTTGTTGTGTTTTGTGTTATACCTTGAGTTCCTTTCTACCCAGCCTTGTTCTTCTTTACCTTGGAATATTACCACCTTTTATGTCAAGAATGTCGTGGGAATTTCACCACCTCTTAAGAATTCTTGGTATGGTGATACTTCTCATCATCACCATTCTTTCATGGTCCTCGTGTTGATTCCAACCGGGGTACCCACAAGTGAACGGTGTTGTTTGGACCCTGCACTTCTAGCAACCCTATTGCTTTGAAGTTAATGATCGGCCGTTCATTCTTAGACTATTGATTATTGAATCACCATTCTGACATTGGTCGTGCAACCCAACCCATATTTCGGGCGCACCTTTCAACCAATGTTTAGTTGTGTATGTTCTCCTCGAGCATACTTCCTTATATCATTTGGTCTGACAAATGTTATCTCCTTGTTCACTTAACTGTGGAAATCCATCTTTTGGAAATCTCGATGAATTGTCATTGAGTTCATCAGCCACCTCCTTGACCTCTCCTTGGGTTAATGATGAACTCTTGTTAACGGAAATCACTTCATAGTTCATTTCCCGAGAATCTTACAGTGTCATCCTGTCAATTTGTGTTGCACCTTTCTTCGCAGGCATCCTGAGTCTGAGGTATCCTGACACCAATCAGATCTGAATCTCGGTCAGATATGATGGTTGGAACTTGTTTCCAAGAGTTATAACATTAGTCTTTTATGACCCGGTAAGGTGATGTCATTCTTGGCACACCTGGCCGAAGGACCTAGTGTTATAGTTTACTTTTTGACAAGGTTAACCATTTTTCCATGAGGAAATTGAATGCCTTGTTTAATAAGTTTATCCTGATGGATGCTTTGTGTATCCAAAGTCCGACCTTTGCTTGAAGACCATGTCAATGCTATCTCGAAGCATGTCTATGGCTCTCCGGTTTTCAACAGGAACATTTGAAGCCCAATGCTAAATGTTTCCTGCTCAGTTATCCAAACACCGTTGTATGGGTAATGTCATGAAAATTCTCCCCCCTACCTAAAGAGTTTTCTACATTTTATCCTGACATGGATATCATGCTCTGCTTGTCCTTGGGAAGGATATAACCTTGAAATATGTGTTTTAACACATTTTCCTTTCCATTGTTCTGTTTAATATGATAATCATATTGTCCTTTCCATTGGTTGGTTTAACGTTGCTTGTGATCTATATGATCTAAGCAGTAATATTTCCCTGCTTACGTAAACACCTTGGTGTACAACTTTGTCAGTAAGACCCCGTTACTTTTGTTAATGACATTTCGGTAACCACCGATGGGTGATAACTTTGCCAATTGGTTCGCCTCATTCAACGAGCAGGAAAATGGTTCTCTTCGTCCCTCGCCCTTGGTACCAACGTTGTTGCCAACATAACCGACAAGCTATCCTCTGCCATGCCTTGCTTACATGATCACGCAAGATGTCACCACTCCTACTTTTAACCCACATGGTGGGCCCATAACCCACAAGTCCACTGGATCGAAACCTGACTCTTCTTTATAACCCGGATTCTAATGTATCCTTTGCACCTGGCTTCGTATGTGATTCATGAGCTGAATGCTATACCATTATTCATCCTGGAATCAAACACCATGTTATTCTCGTTGTTCAAGCCCCCATTCCAGCTTCTGTCTAATAATCAAATGATTGCCTACCCGTTTGAAACTTTGGTACCATCGCATATTGCACTCAACGAATACACTGAAATACAACTCGTGGGGTACCTTGTGTATTTCCCATTGAGTTCACCGTCAGATGCCCAGCTTTGCGGAGATGCGTTCTTCCGGAGTTTTTTTTTCCTTGGTCGCGTTCGTAGAACGATGGAGATCCTGAAGAAAAGGACGACAACTTCATCATGATGACCTGAAGCAGAGGACTGAAGACATCAATGTAATGGATCGACCTCTTCGGGAAGAGCAACTATGACCGAGAAGAATCGTTAGAATTTCATAACCAGATCCCTTTCCCCTTATAACCGCTCCTAAATCTCGGGACGAGATTTCTTGTAGTGGAGGAGAATTGTGACGCCCGGATAATCATGCTATAGTAATCTAACGTTAATGATGGCAGGTCACCTCTATCACTGTAATTAATCTTGGGTTAATTCAAAACCGTTTCAAATTTAAATCCTAAATAAGTCAAATGACAAAAGTTTTCAAAAATTAAAATTAAAATGTTCGGGCTATGTCAATTATTGCATCGGTAATTATGTTGAAGTAAACACAATTTTGTAGAATGCCTAAATACTTTTAAATGAATTAAAACAGAAAAGAAATAATGAAAGAAAATACAAAGGTTAAAAGAAAACAGAAAACAAAACTAAAAAAAAGGAAAGGAATAAAACAACCCCCCCACTGGGCCACTCAACCCAGCTGCTAGCTAGGCCAAACCCCAGGCCGGCCCACCCCTGCCTACTAACCCACTCCATCCGGAAACCCTAAACCGTCGCCCCCACTTCCCCCACCCCCTCTCGCTTTTCCCCTCCCGATCCAATCTGGATCGGGGCTGCGACCGCGTCGCCGCTCGACAACCCGCCGACGCCTACCGCTGGAACCGCCGACGCCTCGCCACTTCCTGCACGCCGACGCCAGTCGCAGGAGCTCCCTCGCCGGCCTGCTTCCTCCTCCTCACCGGCCTGCTACCCCTTCGCCACGACGTCGCCACCCGGCGCCTCAGGAC
>NC_041381.1:298515936-298524906 GCF_002162155.2 Triticum dicoccoides
CGCTCGCCGTGCGCCCGCGCCTCTCCATGCCCCTCCCGTCATCGCCCGCGCAGCCCCTGGCCGCCGGCGCTCGCGCCCGCGAGCCCCGCGGCTCCGCTCCATCCCCCGCACAGTTCCACGCGTGCACACCTCGGCGTACCCGTCGTTGCCCCCAGCGCGCGCCCGCGCACCCCGGTCGGTCCTCCTCCTCCCCGTGCCCGCGAGCCGCACTCGCCCGCGGCTCTGCTGCAGCGGCTTCTGTCGCCGCCCGTCACAGCACCCGCGAACCCCCTGGAAGCGCGCGTCCTCTACCGCGCCACTACGGCCACCTCCACTCCCCCTCGGCCGGAGCCTCGCCGCGCCCCCCTCGCCAGTTCCGTTTGGGCGGACGCCCGACGCACGGCGCCCGTTGCGCCCGTAGCGCCCGATCCACTTTGGCCTATGGGCCAATGCCCCCTATGGGCCTATGACAAGTGGGGCCTCCAGCCCCAGAACGGAAAAAAAAAGGATTTAAAATAATAATAATAATAATAAATAAAATAATTAAAATATTAATTAGTTAATTAATCAAAGAATTAATTAACTTAATTAATCCTGATTAGATTAACCTAATCACCTAGTTTAGTTAATTAATCTGTTAGGCTAATTAACAGTCAATGACCAGTGGGACCCACACGTCAGCGACCCACTCAACACCTCTATTGACTGCTGACGTCATGCTGACGACGTCAGCATGCACTGTTCTGGATAATGTTAAATTAAATTAATTAAATAAATTCTAAAAATGATTTAAAACTTTAGAAAATCATATAAAATAATCCGTAACTGGGATGAAAATACTTTGTACGTGAAAGTTGCTCAGAACGACAAGACGAATCCGGATACGCATCCCGTTCGTCCGCCACGCATCCCTAGCATAGCGAACACGGAACTTTCCCCCTTCGGTCCTCCGGTCCGAAAACGCGAAACACCGGGAATACTTTCCCGGATGTTTTCCCCCTTCGTCGGTATCACCTACTACCGCGTTAGGGCACACCTAGCACCGCATATTGCCATGTTACGCTTTGTGATGCTTTGATTGCTCTGTTATTTATTGTGTTCCCTCTCCGTTACTTCTTTTAGGTAGACCCCGAGACTGCCGGTGACCCCCAGTTCGACTACGGTGTTGGTGACCCGTCCTTCTTGCCAGAGCAACCAGGCAAGCCCCCCCCCTTGATCACCAAATATCGCCTATTCTTCTCTATACTGCTTGCATGAGAGTAGTGTAGCATGTTACTGTTCGGTTACTCCTATTCTGTTGCATAGCCTGTCATTGTTGCTACAGTCATTGATACCTTACCCGCAATCCTAAATGCTTAGTATAGGATGCTAGTTTATCATCATTGGCCCTACATTCTTGTCAGTCTGCCTTGCTATAATATTGGGCCGTGATCACTTGGGAGGTGATCACGGGTATATACTATACATGTATACATACTTCAGATGGTGACTAAAGTCGGGTCCGCTCGAAGAGTACCCGCGAGTGATTCGCGGATTGGGGGCTGAAAGGACCTTTGTCCCGATGGCCCTCTGTGTGGATCTTTGTGGCGGAGCGACAGGGCAGGTTAAGACCACCTAGGCGAGAGGTGGGCCTAGCCCTGGTCGGCGTTCGCGGTTGCTTCATAATAACACGCTTAACGAGATCTTGGTATTTGATCTGAGTCTGGCCATTTGGTCTATACGCACTAACCATCTGCGCGGGAGTAGTTATGGGTATCCCAGCGTCGTGGTATCAGCCGAAGCCTTCGTGACGTCAGCGACTGAGTGGCGCGCGCCGGATTGGACTGGAACGCCACTAGGCTAGGTCTGCTTCCGGCCGCGTACGCAACGTGCAGGTGTGCAAAGGGCGATGGGCCCAGACCCCTGCGCCATAGGAGTTAGACCGGCGTGCTGACCTCTCTGTTGTGCCTAGGTGGGGCTGCGACGTGTTGATCTTCCGAGGCCGGGCATGACCCAGGAAAGTGTGTCCGGCCAAATGGGATCGAGCGTGTTGGGTTATATGGTGCACCCCTGCAGGGAAGTTTATCTATTCGAATAGCCGTGTCCCTCGGTAAAAGGACGACCCGGAGTTGTACCTTGACCTTATGACAACTAGAACCGGATACTTAATAAAACACACCCTTCCAAGTGCCAGATACAACCCGGTGATCGCTCTCTAACAGGGCGACGAGGAGAGGATTGCTGGGTAGGATTATGCTATGCGATGCTACTGGAGATGCTACTTGGAGATGCTACTTGGAGATGCTACTTGGAGGACTTCAATTTACTCTCTTCTACATGCTGCAAGACGGAGGCTGCCAGAAGCGTAGTCTTCGATAGGACTAGCTATCCACCTCTTATTCTGGCATTCTGCAGTTCAGTCCACTGATATGGCCTCCTTACACATATACCCATGCATTTGTAGTGTAGTTCCTTGCTTGCGAGTACTTTGGATGAGTACTCACGGTTGCTTTCTCCCCCTTTTTTCCCCCTTTCCTTTCTTTCTGGTTATCGCAACCAGATACTGGAGTCCAGGAGCCAGACGCCACCGTCGACGACGACCCCTACTACACTGGAGGTGCCTACTACTACGTGCAGCCCGCTGACGTCGACCAGGAGTAGTTTAGGAGGATCCCAGGCAGGAGGCATGCGCCTCTTTCGATCTGTATCCCAGTTTGTGCTAGCCTTTTAAGGCAAACTTGTTTTACTTATGTCTGTACTCAGATATTGTTGCTTCCGCTGACTCGTCTATGATCGAGCACTTGTATTCGAGCCCTCGAGGCCCCTGGCTTGTATTATGATGCTTGTATGACTTATTTATGTTTTTAGAGTTGTGTTGTGTTATCTTCCCATGAGTCCCTGATCTTGATAGTACACGTTTGCGTGCATGATTAGTGTACGATTAAAACGGGGGCGTCACAAGACCAAAATAGCTCTTCCGTCTTGTGATCCTTCTGGCTTCGGAAGTGCACAATGGCATCTGCCGCACTCGCCGCTAAGTCCATATAAGGATCCTCCGGACCCCACAGCTGGCCAAGCTGGACATACTTCGGATCCGTAAACCTGCAGCGTAGCAGAAAAGGCTTGCCTGCCACAACGTCTCCGGCCTCACGCAGCTCCTCCTTCATAGCCCGCATTGCAGAACGGGCATCCTTGGCTTCGGCGGCGGCCTTCACCAAGTCTTCTCGCTCCGATAGATGCTCCCTTTCAAGAGCCTCATTGCGGTCGGTAGCATCCTTCAATTTAACGGCCAATTCGGCCACCTCTCCCCTGCTTCGGCAGTGCGCAGCCCTTTCGGCTTCTAACTCCTCGGCCGCCCTCGAGGCAGCCACGTTGCTTCTTCTGGCCTGCTCCTTGGCTTGAGCAAGTTCTGCCCGAAGGCTCTCCACAGCAGCAGCACCATCTGCGTCAAGCATAAATATTGTAAGAGGTGAGCTTTAGCTCCCTTAATAGGTGACTGCGGATAATCAATTTACCTTGCGACTCGTCAAGTCGCTTGTTGACTAGCGCGATGTCCGCATCCGCTACATCGAGTTGCCGCATTAATTCGGCAACTCCATCAGTCCGGCTAGCCCTCGGACTATCCGCCACCTGCATAGGAAAGGTGTCACATCCAATATGCGACCCTATCCAAGAGGAACTCGAAGGTCCCACCAAGGATAGACCCGCATATTGAAACGCTTTTGCAAGGTGGATATCATTACATCAACATTACATAATAGATGGGGATACATCCAATACATACAATGTCACATGAATACAACAATACAACATACAAGAACAGCATCCGACTATGGATGAATCATAAACAGAAACTCAAACAATATCCACCCTGCTAGCCCAGGCTGCCGACCTGGAACCTATCCCCTGATCGAAGAAGCAGAAGAAGAACTCAACGCACGCAAGCATCGCTCTCGCGTCAAGATCATCGCACAACCTGTACCTGCAACTGTTGTTGTAGTAATCTGTGAGCCACGAGGACTCAGCAATCCCATAACCATGGGTATCAAGACTATCAAAGCTTAATGGGAAAGGAAGGGGTAAAGTGGTGAGGTTGCAGCAGCGGCTAAGCAAGTATGGTGGCTAACATACGCAAATGAGAGCGAGAAGAGAAAACAAAGGAACGGGCGTGAAGCTAGCAAAGATCAAGAGGTGATCCTGAACACCTACTTACGTCAAACATAACCCAGAAACCGTGTTCACTTCCCGGACTCCGCCGAGAAGAGACCATCACGGCTACACACACGGTTGATGCGTTTTTACTTCGGATCTGGTGTCAAGTTATCTACAACCGGACATTAACAAATTCCCATCTGCCACATAACTGCGGGCACGGCTCTCGAAAGTTTATACCCTGCAGGGGTGTCCCAACTTAGCCCATGACAAGCTCTCGCGATCAACGAAGGAATAAACCTTCTCCCAGGAAGACCCGATCAGTCTCGGAATCCCGGTTTACAAGACATTTCGACAATGGTAAAGCAAGACCAGCAAAGCCGCCCGATGCGCCGACAATCCCGATAGGAGCTGCACATATCTCGTTCTTAGGGCAACACCAGATAAGTCAAGCTACGAGTAAAACCAGACGTCGAGTTGCCCCGAGGTGGCCCTGCAGGTTGCTCGTTTCGGACCAACACTTAGACAAGCACTGGCCCGGGGAGGGGGGCTAAAATAAAGATGACCCTTGGGTTAATTACTCCCAAGGGAAAAGGTAGGTGGTGGTGAGGCAAATGGTAAAACCAAGGTTGGGCCTTGCTGGACAAGTTTTATTCAAAGCGAACTGCCAGGGGGGTCCCATAAATCTCCCGACTGCGTAAGGAACGCAAAATCCGGGAACATAACACCGGTATGACGGAAACTAGGGCGGCAAGAGTGGAACAAAACACCAGGCATAAGGCCGAGCCTTCCACCCTTTACCAAGTATATAGATGCATTAATAATATAAGAGATATTGTGATATCCCAACCAAAATCCTGTCCACCATGGAGAAATCTTCAACTTCACCTGCAACTAGCAACGCTATAAGATTGGCTGAGCAAAGCGGTAACATAGCCAATCAATGGTTTGCTAGGAAGGGTGTCAAAGGTTAGAGGTTCATGGCAATTTGGGAGGCTTGAAGAGCAAATGATAGGTAACGCAGCATAGCGATAGAACGAAGCAAAAAGCATAGCAATGATAGTAGTGAGATCCAGGGTAGCGGTCATCTTGCCTGAAATCCTGCAAGGAAGAAGAACAAGTCCATGAAGAAGATGAAGCCACGAAGACGAACCAAGCGTAGACGAACGAATCCTCACGATCGCAACGAAACGGGAACTATCGAGAAGAAGCACACCACATGGTAAACACACCACACATAGACAAGACATGATGCACAACAAGCATGATGCATGACAAATCTAGATGAGGCTACTC
Source organism: Triticum dicoccoides (assembly GCF_002162155.2). Classification (NCBI taxonomy): domain Eukaryota; kingdom Viridiplantae; phylum Streptophyta; class Magnoliopsida; order Poales; family Poaceae; genus Triticum; species Triticum dicoccoides. Next base: position 298,521,343 of record NC_041381.1, read on the forward strand.
ATGGCAAGAGATGATGCAAACAAGAACAACACATCAAGGCAAGTTTAAATGAGGCCGGAAACAACATATAACAATTCCGGTCAGTCCTTATATGCAAATTTCGAAATTGTTCCAGATCTGAATAAACCTTATGTTCAAGTTGTTAAACATCAAGTTAAGATGCACCACGATGAACTACACGAAATTCTAGTCAAGTTACATATAAAGTTCATTAGATTCGGAGCTACGGCCTAGAAGATATGAGCAAAACAAGTTAAACATGGCATTGATGGAAAATGCAAACAAACATTCAAGCAAACACCTCAAAACAAGGATGCAACATGATAATATGAAGCTACATGCAAAAATAAGCAAGTTTCATATAGAGCACACTCAAAACGGAGCAATGGTGCAACACATACACTCTATACAAGTCATAACAACAATCTGTCCATAACAGCAACTAGGCATATTGCAAGCATCAAAATAATAAGCTACAGCACCCCAACATAAGAACAAAAGGCATGGGCATGAAGTACAGGTAAAGCATAACAAAACATGAACACTGAGCTATCTCCAGAAATCACTAGACCATGCTCAAAAGGACATGGGAAGATTGCAAATTATAACAGTTTTAGGCTTTAGCAGAAATAACATCAGGCTGACAGCAACATTATGAAGCAACTTTGGAGCAAGATTACAACAAGCTACAGCAGGCTATGATTGCAACCAAGGGCATGAATGGATAGAGCAAGACATGTAGATCAAAACATGTCTATAGAACATCTCCAGATTATGCATAGAATGACTAGTAGAAGCATGTTTACATAGCACCAAAATATAACAGAATCTGCCAGGAAAACAGCAACAGCAAGTACCCTACTTAGCAAGCTTGATACATTCAGCACACAACTCACAAAAATACATGGTTGGCACCCCTGGAAAGATGACATAGCATAGATCAAAACACATCTAGACATCAACCTCATAGGATACACACATCAATCATGGCAAAAATGACAAATGAGCAAGTTATAACAGTTTCAGCAGGTTAACATCAACATGCACTCTTCCAACAGCATTTCGGGCATTAAGATGAGCTCAAATGAAAATGATGCAATGGTATGAAATGAAGTACTCGTCGAGGCGAACAATTTGACATATTACACGCACAAAACGGAGCTACGGATGCAGAGATACAGCAGGTCAAACATGGCATGATTATGCAATAATTTTAGGACTTGGGCGTTTTCAGGAAAAAAAAACATGTGAGCGTCGGATAGCAAAATGACGCACGGGCGGGCAAAAGGCGGGGCTCACCTAGCAGGCCTTGGCCCGGTCGGTGTGGAGGCAGGTCGGGGCAGGCCGAGCTGGGCCGACGGCAAGGCCTCGCGGGGAGGGGCCCACGTGGCCGGTTGGAGCTGGGCTGGGCCTTGGGAGGCTGTGGCCCACACGGCGCGCTGGAGGACGGAGCCATCGTCCTCCGCTCGATCGGGATGCAGCGGGAGGTCCACCGACGGCGACGGGCGGCGCTCCGGTGAGGGTCCAAGGCGGCGGCGGGGTCTGGCAGGGCCGGCAAGGCCGGGAATGGCTTGCGGGGCCTCGGATCCGGTGGTCCTTGACCGGATCGGGCGAAGATGAGGCCGGGGCGGCGATCTGCAGGACGGCTGGGACGCGTCCGGCCTGCTCCGGCGGCGGCGCTTGGTGGCGGGCCCGCACGAGGAGGAGTTGACAGGGCGCGGGGAGTCGGAGGAAGGTGGCGCCCCGGCGAGGTTGACGCCGACGGGAAGCTCACGGGCGCAGGGGCCGCGCACGAGATCTTCTCGAGGAGCTCCTCTCCTCGGGCCAGCGAGCGGGGCAGCGCGGGACTCCTGGGACACGGGGCGCGGCGGCGACCATTCGGGCCCGGGCGGGCCGGATCTGGGTCTGACAGGCCCGCGCGATGGGAGGGAGGTGGCTGCAGCCACTTGGCGGCGGAGGAGAGGTGGGAGGTGGCTGGCGGCGGCGCGGATCCCAATGGAGGCTAGGGTTCCGAAAATAGGAAGGCTAGGGCGTCCATTTATAGACATAAGGGTTAGAAGAGGGGGGTTTTGTCCATTTTCGGACCGTACGATCGCCATCGGACGGTCCGGAGTGGAGGGATGGTGTAGGTGGACTAGATGGGCTGTGGAGAGGGGCCTTGGGCTAAGGGGAGAGAAAAGAGGTGTGACCCGGCGACTGTTTCGGAGACCGAAACATCTGACGAATAGACCGGCAACGGTGCCTCTACGAATGACGGTTGGGCTATCAAACGAGCTCCGAATGCGACGAAACTTGACAGGCGCTCTGTCTACACTATAATAAGACCGCAAGCCAAGCTTCAACCCATTTCGAGAACATTTTGATGCCACTTATAAAATAATATTTCGGAGGTGCCGCGGGCGCGTGCGAGTGTGTCCAGACTCGGAACGGACAACAGAGAGAACCGGCGGAACCCAAACGGATGCAAGTTTTTTAAAAACATGAAGATGAAATGCAGATGATGACATGGCAAAATGCAACACGGAAGCAAATGACAAGGCAACGACGGCGAATAACTGGCAGACACTTGGCGCATCGAATCCGGGGCATTACAACACTCCTCCACTAACAAGAGATCTCGTCCTGAGATCTTAGGACCGAGAAGGAAGGGAAAAGGGATGAGGTGAAACAAGAACTCAAGAGAAGAAGCAAAGACTCGAGAGCACTCGAGAAAAGAGAGGAACGACGAGAAACACCACCAAAATTACTGAGGTACTCCGGGAGAATGAAAAACAGAGAGGTTGAGCCAACAATGAAATGATAGAAATCGATCTTGGAAAGGCATCTGACTGATGAAATCCATTCATACGTCACACTTGAAAAGAATTTGAGAATAACTCCGGGAGAATTTGTAATGCCCCGGATCCGATGCGCCAAGTGTCTGCCAGTTTTTTGCCGTCGTTGCCATGTCATTTGCTTGCGTGTTGCATTTCATATCATGTCATCATGTGCATCTCATTTCGCATTCGTGTTCGTCTCATGCATCCGAGCCTTTTCCCCGTTGTCCATTTTGCAATCCGGCACTCCTATGTCCCCCGGCATCCCCCTTTTGTCTCTCGTTGTGAGCGGGTATTAAACTTTCTCGGAATTGACCGAGGTTTGCCAAGCGGCCTTGGTATACCACCGTTAGACCGCCTGTCAAGTTTCATGCCATTTGAAGATCATTTGATACTCCTACGGTTAACCGGGTAACCGCAAAGGCCTCTTTCATGTGCAGCCCAACACCCCTTCCAAAGTGGCCCAAAACCCATCTAACTCCCCTCCATGCTCTCGGTCGTTCGATCACGATCGCGTGGCCGAAAACCGCACCCCATTTGGACTCTCCTAGCTCCCTCTACCTATAAATAGGCCTCCTTCCCCGAAATTCCGGATCAATTCACCCCTAACCCTAGCCCCGCTCCTCTCCGCGCCGCCGGACGTGTCCGATTTGGGTCGGACAAGTCCGCTCACCGCCCCGGACCAACCAGGACGCGACACGTGTCGCTTCGGCGCCCGCCGCCGCCGCCGGCCCGATGTGCCCGCGGG
>NC_041381.1:298525317-298529797 GCF_002162155.2 Triticum dicoccoides
CCCCGCGCGCCGGCGCCGCCCTCCGCCGCCCGGCGTCCCGGTGCCGCCCCCGCGGCTCCTCGCCGGCGCCCCCCTGCCGCCGCCCGTCACGGATCCGGTCGGGCCGGACCGGATCCGGCGACTCCGAGCCGGCCGCCGCCTTCCCCTCGTCTCCGGCCGCTCTCCGGCGAGTTCTTCCGGCGAGATCCACCGAGGTTGACTTTTTTCCCTTCCCCGAATACGCCCAAGTCCCAGATTTTTGCATAATCATGCTATGTTTGACATGTCACATCTCTGTCCGTAGCTCTGTTTCGTACGTGTAATATGTCAAATTGTTCGTCTCGACGAGTACTTCATTTCGCTCCATTGCATCATTTTCATTTCATCTCATATTGATGCCCGAAATGCTGTTGGAAGAGTGCATGTTGATGTTAATCTGCTGAAACTGTTATAACTTGCTCATTTGTCATTTTTGCCATGATTGATGTGTGCATCCTATGAGGTTGATGTCTTCATGTGTTTTGATCTATGCCATGCCATATTTCCAGGGGTGTATGCCATGTATTTTTGTGATCAATGTGGTGACTAGCACAAGCATGCAAACTAGGCTTCGTGATATTGCTGATTTTAGTCCCTGTTCTGCTGTTATTTTGATGCCCTGTAAACTTGATGCTACAGAGAGATCCATGCATATTTTGAGATACTTCAGTAAGGGTGTTTTGAACATATGGTTATTGTCTATCCATTCATGCCCTTGTTTGCAATTATGGAGTAGTCTAGCATGTCATTTGAGTGCTCTACTTTTGCTTCAAAATGTTTCCTGGCAGATTGTTTACATGTTATTCAATTTGGCCAAGGTTGCTATAGTTGATCCTTGCATGTTATGGACTTGTTCTTGCCTTGGTTTGTTTCACAAACATGCTTATTGATGATGCTATGCTTATCTTGTCATGCAATGACTTGTGGTGAGTGAATCGAGCTTGTTAAGTAGTGTACTTGTTGTTGCTGTTTTGCTAGGCAGATTCTGTTATATTTTGTTGCTATGTAAACATGCTTCTACTTATCATTTTATGCATAATCTGGAGATGCTCTATGAACATGTTTTGATCTACATGTCATGCTCTATCCATCCATGCCCCTGGTAGCATTTATAATCTGCTTTAGCTTGTTCATTTCTTGCTCCAAAGTTGCTTCATAATGTTGCTGTCAGCCTGTTAACATTAAGTTCAATGTTTCCATGATTGTTTGCTAGTGATCCATGCACCCTATGAACTTGCTCTTGCCATGCTTAGCTTCATAAACGTGCCTTATTACTGTTTGTTGCCTTGCCTTGCCATGTATTGCTCTGTGGTGAGTGGTTCAAGCTCACCAACATGCCTACTTATTGTTGTTCCTGCCATGTTTGAATCTGTCATATAACTTGCCATGTTTACATGGCTGCCATCATATTTTCTGATCCTTTTTGGCCCATGGTCAGTAAGGGACTTTTGATCTATGCAATTAGTAGATTCATGCCATGCTTTTTTTGCCATGATAAGTTTCTGTAACATGTTGTTTGCTTGCTCTAAACATTGCAACCTAATGTTATTTCTGCCAAGTCTGTAAACTGTTATTACTTGCAATCTTTCCATGTGTTTTTGAGCATGTTCTTGTAGTTTCTGGAGATAGCTCAGTGTTCATATTTTGTTGTCCTTTACCTATACTTCATGCCCATGCCTTTTTTTATTATGTTGGGGTGCTGTAGCATATTGTTTTGATGCTTGTAAGATGCCTAGTTGCTGTTATGGACAGATTGTTGTTATGACTTGTATAGTGTGTGTGTGTTGCACCGTTGCTCCGTTTTGAGTGTGCTCTATATAAAACTTGCTTGATTTTGCATGTAGCTTCATATTATCATGTTGCATCCTTGTTTTGAGGTGTTTGCTTGATGTTTGTGTGCATTTTGCATCAATGCCATGATTAACTTGTTTTGCTCATATCTTCTAGGCCGTAGCTCCAAATCTAATGAACTTTATATGTAACTTGACTAAATTTCGTGTAGATCCTCGTGGTGCATCTTAACTTACTGTTTAACAACTTGAACATAAGGTTTATTCAGATCTGGACCAATTTTGAAATTTGCATATGAGGACTTATCGGAATTGTTATATGTTGTTTCCGGCCTTATTTAAACTTGTCTTGATGTGTTGTTCTTGTTTGCATCATCTCTTGCCATGAGTAGCCTCATCTAGCTTTCTCATGCATCATGCTTGTTCTGCATCATGTCTTGTCTATGTGTGGTGTGTTTACTTTGTTGTGTGCTTCTTATCGATAGTTCCCGTTTTGTTGCGATCATGAGGATTCGTTCGTCTCCGTGTGGTTCGTCTTCGTGGCTTCATCTTCTTCATGGACTCGTTCTTCTTCCTTGCGGGATTTAGGCAAGATGACCGCTACCCTGGATCTCACTACTATCATTGCTATGCTAGTTGCTTCGTTCTATCGCTATGCTGCGCTACCTATTACCTGTTTATCAAGCCATCCCATATTGCCATGAACCTCTAACCTTTGACACCTTTCCTATGCAAACCATTGTTTGGCTATGTTATCGCTTTTGCTCAGCCCCTCTTATAGCGTTGCTAGTTGCAGGTGAAGTTGAAGATTTCTCCATGGTGGACAAGGTTTATGTTGGGATATCACAATATCTCTTATATTATTAATGCATCTATATCTTTGGTAAAGGGTGGAAGGCTCGGCCTTATGCCTGGTGTTTTGTTCCACTCTTGCCGCCCTAGTTTTCCGTCATACCTGTGTTATGTTCCCGGATTTTGCGTTCCTAACGCGGTCGGGTGATTTATGGGACCCCCCTGACAGTTCGCTTTGAATAAAACTTGTCCAGCAAGGCCCAACCTTGGTTTTACCATTTGCCTCACCACCACCTATACCCTTCCCTTGGGTTGGCCAACCCAAGGGTCATCTTTATTTTAGCCCCCCCGGTGCAGTGCTTGTCTAAGTGTTGGTCCGAACTGAGCTGCCTGCGGGGCCACCTCAGGGAAACTCGAAGTCTGGTTTTTACTCGTAGCTAGTCTCATCCGGTGTTTCCCTGAGAACGAGATATGTGCAGCTCCTATCGGGATTGTCGGCGCATCGGGCGGTTTTGCTGGTCTTGTTTTACCATTGTCGAAATGTCTTGTAAACCGGGATTCCGAGACTGATCGGGTCTTCCTGGGAGAAGGTCTATTCCTTCGTTGATCGCGAGAGCTTGTCATGGGCTAAGTTGGGACACCCCTGCAGGGTATAAACTTTCGAGAGTTGTGCCTGCGGTTATGTGGCAGATGGGAATTTGTTAATGTCCGGTTGTAGATAACTTGACACCAGATCCGAATTAAAATGCATCAACCGTGTGTGTAGCCGTGATGGTCTCTTTTCGGCGGAGTCCGGGAAGTGAACACGGCTTCTGTGTTATGATTGACATAAGTAGGTGTTCAGGATCACCTCTTGATCATTGCTAGTTGACGACCGTTCCTTTGGTTCTCTTCTCGCTCTCATTTGCGTATGCTAGCCACCATATATGCTTAGTCGCTGCTGCAACCTCACCACTTTACCCCTTCCTTTCCCATTAAGCTTTGCTAGTCTTGATACCCATGGTAATGGGATTGCTGAGTCCTCGTGGCTCACAGATTACTACAACAACAGTTGCTGGTACAGGTTATGCGATGATCATGACGCGAGAGCGATGCTTGCTTGCATTGAGTTCTTCTTCTGCTTCTTCGATCAGGGTATAGGTTCCAGGTCGGCAGCCTGGGCTAGCAGGGTGGATATTGTTTGAGTTTCTGTTTATGATTCATCCGTAGCCGGATGTTGTTCTTGTATGATGATGTTATATTCGTGTGGCATTGTATGCCTTTTGTATGTATCCCCATCTATTTATGTAATGTTGATGTAATGATATCCACCTTGCAAAAGCGTTTCAATATGCGGGTCTATCCTTGGTGGGACCTTCGAGTTCCTCTTGGATAGGGTCGCATATTGGGCGTGACAAGTTGGTATCAGAGCCTCGACCGACCCTAGGAGCCTCCTTGTTTGATCGTGTAGTTTGGCCGTTGTTGAGTCTAGAAGAAAACTATTTTCGGGGTCTAGTTATATCGGAGAGTAGGAATTCTTTTTACTTCTCTGCCCCTTCGTCGCTCTGGTAAGGAATCTTGACGTAGGTGTTTTGAATTATTCCTCTTCCCATTCAAATTTTTTCTTTAGGTTCACGCGGTTAGTTTTCGTTCGTTGTTCGTCAGCTTTTTTTCATCCGGTGCATTTCTCGTCAAGTTGACCCGAGCCTCTTCATCTTTGAGTTCAATCCTCAGTTGTTTTCTTTTCCCACCCGCCCACCCTTCTTCCTCTTGGAACCGGAGTCCATAATCGAGTATCCTTCCTACTCGTGTGAAGTCTTTGCTTTCTTTCCTCAATGATTTTAACCGGTGTTTTCTCTTCAAGATATTCGTCGATTTCCCTTTCCGAGTTGCTTTTGTTT
>NC_041381.1:298530019-298565409 GCF_002162155.2 Triticum dicoccoides
AGTCTCTTTCGACCATCAATTTCATTCGTACGGAGCCTCTTCAGTCTTTCGTCAATTGTTTCAACCAGTGAATTCTCGTCTCGTTCGTCATTCTTCACCCCTTTTTCTTTCCGGTGGACTTAATTCTAGTTATTCGGGTTGATCATATTGTTTTCCCCAGCTCAAGTGTTCTCCTTGCTCGTTTGCCTCTCGCCATTCAATCATTCCAGAGTTCAAGACATCTCAGAGATTCGTCTGTGTTCCAATTAATTCGAGGTTGTCACCTCGTTCAAATATTTCAATTGTTTCGGTGCATCATCTATTCCGCATTCCTTTTCCAACGGTGTTATCTCTTCAGTGGGCCCTAACCCACAGGTCTTTTCCCAGGATCTTACCTGACTCTTCTAATTCCCCCGGAGTTATTCTCAATTCTTTTCAAGTCTGACGTAAGTATGGATTTCATCAGTCACATGCCTTCTCCAAGATCGTTTTCAAATTCTTTTCATTGTTGGCTCAACCTCTTCGCCTTTCGTTTCCCCGGAGTGTCTCAGTAATTTTGGTGGTGTTTCTCGTCATCATTTGAAGATTGAAGAAGAGTTTTTCCTCTCAATCTTTCCCGTTCTCTCGAAGTTTCGTGGTTCTAGCTTCATGTTACCCTCTCATTTTGTTCCGTTTGTCAGATATTCTTTCTTACCCATCCGTAGTATTTTAGGAGTTGTTTTCTATTTCTTTTCACTGGAGGCCATCATTCCAGCTATCGTTCTCTAATTATCCCGGTGCTTCGCTCAAGTGTTCTTTAATCAGATCATGATCTTTGTTCTTTTGCTTCTAAATCCCCTCAAGCATATTGGTTCTTCTAATTCTTCCCGGTGATTCATACTCTTTCATCAGTCATTTTCGAATTCTTACGGTGGTTTGTTCAAGATCCTCTTTCCTTGATTATCTTTTTAATTCATTCGTTCTCTTCAATCCTACCGGTGGTTCATGAAGACCTTCTCAAGTTTGCGATATGTCACTTCTCAATCCTTTTTTCTAGAAGAATAAGTAGTATGCAAAAATCCATTGCTTGTCATCAATTTAATTTGATGAAGGATAAGCATACAATAAATCTTATTCTTATTTCATCCAAGTGATTAATCCTTTTCCTTCGGAGTTTATTCTTCATGAATAAATTCTAGTTCCAAGTGTTTTCATCTTTTCTTTTACGGAATTCAATTTCCTCGGCCATCTCATCGGAACCTCCATCTAAATCCCCGCAAGGCTCATCTTATTCTTTCATCCTTCATTCAATCTCATCATCCTTTTGTCACCGGAGTTCTTCATGGTGGTTCTTCATGATTTATTTCATTCTTCAAGAGTTCATCAAGTATCATTCCATCCTCTCAAGTTCTTGTTCTAATCCTTCCTTTTTCAGCCGGAGTGCTGCCTAAATCCTTTCAGTCTTATCCGTTTCTTTTCTCATTCTAACCACTCCGGTTAGAACGAGTGATTTCATAGTCTATCCGATTCCGTTAGGTTTCGATTCTCGTCATTCTCGTCGTCCCTCTCTTCTTCTCGAGTGCCCTCGTTTCTTTACTTCTTCTCTTGAGTTCTTGTTTCACCTCATCCCTTTTTCCCCTCCGTCTCGGTCCTAACATCTCGGGACGAGATCTCTTGTTAGTGGAGGAGTGTTGTAACGCCCCGGATCCGATGCGCCAGGTGTCTGCCAGTTTTTCGCCGTCATTGCCATGTCATTTGCTTGCGTGTTGCATTTCATATCATGTCATCATGTGCATCTCATTTTGCATTCGTGTTCATCTCATGCATCCGAGCCTTTTCCCCGTTGTCTGTTTTGCAATCCAACACTCCTATGTCCCCCGGCGTCCCCCTTTTGTCTCTCGTTGTGAGCGGGTATTAAACTTTCTCGGAATTGACCGAGGTTTGCCAAGCGGCCTTGGTATACCACCGTTAGACCGCCTGTCAAGTTTCGTGCCATTTGGAGATCGTTTGATACTCCTATGGTTAACCGGGTAACCGCAAAGGCCTCTTTCGTGTGCAGCCCAACACCCCTTTCAAAGTGGCCCAAAACCCATCTAACTCCCCTCCATGCTCTCGGTCGTTCGATCATGATCGCGTGGCCGAAAACCGCACCCCATTTGGACTCTCCTAGCTCCCTCTACCTATAAATAGGCCTCCTTCCCTGAAATTCCGGATCAATTCACCCCTAACCCTAGCCCCGCTCCTCTCCGCGCCGCCGGACGTGTCCGATTTGGGCCGGACAAGTCCGCTCACCGCCCCGGACCAACCAGGACACGACACGTGTCGCTCCGGCGCCCGCCGCCGCCGTCGGCCCGCTGGGCCCGCGAGAGGCCCACCTGGCCCATCCGTCGCCGCCACTCGCCCGCGCGCCCGCCGCCGCGCACGCGCCGGCGCCGCCGCCTCCGGTCGCCGCCCCGCCGCCTCGATCCGCGCCGCCAGGCTCCGCCGCCGCCGAGGCGCCCCGCGGCCGCCCGCCTCTGCCGCCGCCGTGGCGCCCCGCTCCGCCGTCGCCCGTGGTGCCCGCCGCCCGCGCCCCGCGCACCGGCGCCGCCCTCCGCCGCCCGGCGTCCCGGCACCGCCCCCCCGGCTCCTCGCCGACGCCCCCCCTGCCGCCGCTCGTTGCGGATCCGGTTGGGCCGGACCGGATCCGGCGACTCCGAGCCGGCCGCCGCCTTCCCCTCGTCTCCGGCCGCTCTCCGGCGAGTTCTTCCGGCGAGATCCACCGAGGTTGACTTTTTCCCCTTCCCCGAATACGCCTGTCCCAGATTTTTGCATAATCATGCTATGTTTGACATGTCACATCTCTGCATCCGTAGCTCTGTTTCATGCGTGTAATATGTCAAATTGTTCGTCCCGATGAGTACTTCATTTCATTCCATTGCATCATTTTCATTTGAGGTCATCTTGATGCCCGAAATGCTGTTGGAAGAGTGCACGTTGATGTTAATCTGCTGAAACTGTTATAACTTGCTCATTTGTCATTTTTGCCATGATTGATGTGTGCATCCTATGAGGTTGAGTCTTCATGTGTTTTGATCTATGCCATGCCATATTTCCAGGGGTGTATGCCATGTATTTTTGTGATCAATGTGGTGACTAGCACAAGCATGCAAACTAGGCTTCGTGATATTGCTGATTTTAGTCCCTGTTCTGCTGTTATTTTGATGCCTTGTAAACTTGATGCTATAGAGAGATCCATGCATATTTTGAGATACTTCAGTAAGGGTGTTTTGAACATATGGTTATTTTCTATCCATTTATGCCCTTGTTTGCAATTATGGAGTAGTCTAGCATGTCATTTGAGTGCTCTACTTTTGCTTCAAAATGTTTCCTGGCAGATTGTTTACATGTTATTCAATTTGGCCAAGGTTGCTATACTTGATCCTTGCATGTTATGGACTTGTTCTTGCCTTGGTTTGTTTCACAAACATGTCTTCTTGATGATGCTATGCTTATCTTGTCATGCAATGACTTGTGGTGAGTGAATCGAGCTTGTTAAGTAGTGTACTTGCTGTTGTTGTTTTGCTAGGCAGATTCTGTTATATTTTGTTGCTATGTAAACATGCTTCTACTAATCATTATATGCATAATCTGGAGATGCTCTATAAACATGTTTTGATATACATGTCATGCTTCCATCCATGCCCCTGGTAGCATTTATAACCTGCTGTAGCTTGTTCATTTCTTGCTCCAAAGTTGCTTCATAATGTTGCTGTCAGCCTGTTAACATTAAGTTCAATGTTTCCATGATTGTTTGCTAGTGATCCATGCACCCTATGAACTTGCTCTTGCCATGCTTAGCTTTATAGACATGCCTTCTTACTGTTGGTTGCCTTGCCATGCTATGTATTGCTCTGTGGTGAGTGGTTCAATCTCACCAACATGCCTACTTATTGTTGTTCCTGCCATGTTTGAATCTGTCATATAACTTGCCATGTTTACATGGGTGCCATCATATTTTCTGATCCTTTTTGGCCCATGGTCAGTAAGGGACTTTTGATCTATGCAATTAGTAGATTCATGCCATGCTTTTTTGCCATGATAAGTTTCTGTAACATGTTGTTTGCTTGCTCTAAACATTGCAACCTAATGTTATTTCTGCCAAGTCTGTAAACTGTTATTACTTGCAATCTTTCCATGTGTTTTTGAGCATGTTCTAGTAGTTTCTGGAGATAGCTCAGTGTTCATATTTTGTTGTCCTTTACCTGTACTTCATGCCCATGCCTTTTGTTATTATGTTGGGGTGTTGTAGCATATTGTTTTGATGCTTGTAAGATGCCTAGTTGCTGTTATGGACAGATTGTTGTTATGACTTGTATAGTGTGTGTGTGTTGCACCGTTGCTCCGTTTTGAGTGTGCTCTATATGAAACTTGCTTGATTTTGAATGTAGCTTCATATTATCATGTTGCATCCTTGTTTTGAGGTGTTTTCTTGATGTTTGTGTGCATTTTGCATCAATGCCATGTTTAACTTGTTTTGCTCATATCTTCTAGGCCATAGCTCCAAATCTAATGAACTTTATATGTAACTTGACTAAATTTCGTGTAGATCCTCGTGGTGCATCTTAACTTGCTGTTTAACAACTTGAACATAAGGTTTATTCAGATCTGGACCAGTTTCGAAATTTGCATATGAGGACTTACCGGAATTGTTATATGTTGTTCCCGGCCTCATTTAAACTTGCCTTGATGTGTTGTTCTTGTTTGCATCATCTCTTGCCATGAGTAGCCTCATCTAGCTTTATCATGCATCATGCTTGTTCTGCATCATGTCTTGTCTATGTGTGGTGTGTTTACTTTGTTGTGTGCTTCTTATCGATAGTTCACGTTTCGTTGCGATCGTGAGGATTCGTTCGTCTCCGTGTGGTTCGTCTTCGTGGCTTCATCTTCTTCATGGACTCATTCTTCTTCCTTGAGGGATTTCAGGCAAGATGACCGCTACCCTGGATCTCACTACTATCATTGCTATGCTAGTTGCTTCGTTCTATCGCTATGCTGCGCTACCTATTACCTGTTTATCAAGCCATCCCATATTGCCATGAACCTCTAACCTTTGACACCTTTCCTGTGCAAACCTTTGTTTAGCTATGTTACCGTTTTTGCTCAGCCCCTCTTATAGCGTTGCTAGTTGCAGGTGAAGTTGAAGATTTCTCCATGGTGGACAGGGTTTATGTTGGGATATCACAATATCTCTTATATTATTAATGCATCTATATATTTGGTAAAGGGTGGAAGGCTCGGCCTTATGCCTAGTGTTTTGTTCCACTCTTGCCGCCCTAGTTTTCTCTCATACCGGTGTTATGTTCCGGGATTTTGCGTTCCTAACGCGGTCGGGTGATTTATGGGACCCCCCTGACAGTTCGCTTTGAATAAAACCTGTCCAGCAAGGCCCAACCTTGGTTTTACCATTTGCCTCACCACCACCTATACCCTTCCCTTGGGTCGGCCAACCCAAGGGTCATCTTTATTTTAGCCCCCCCGGTGCAGTGCTTGTCTAAGTGTTGGTCTGAACTGAGCTGCCTGCGGGGCCACCTCGGGGAAACTCAAAGTCTGGTTTTTACTCGTAGCTAGTCTCATCCGGTGTTGCCCTGAGAACGAGATATGTGCAGCTCCTATCGGGATTGTCGGCGCATCGGGCGGCTTTGCTGGTCTTGTTTTACCATTGTCGAAATGTCTTGTAAACCGGGATTCCGAGACTGATCGGGTCTTCCTGGGAGAACGTCTATTCCTTCGTTGATCGCGAGAGCTTGTCATGGGCTAAGTTGGGACACCCCTGCAGGGTATAAACTTTCGAGAGCCGTGCCCGCGGTTATGTGGCAGATGGGAATTTGTTAATGTCCGGTTGTAGATAACTTGACACCAGATCCGAATTAAAATGCATCAACCGTGTGTGTAGCCGTGATGGTCTCTTTTCGGCGGAGTCCGGGAAGTGAACATGGCTTCTTTGTTATGATTGACGTAAGTAGGTGTTCAGGATCACCTCTTGATCATTGCTAGTTGACGACCGTTCCTTTGGTTCTCTTCTCGCTCTCATTTGCGTATGTTAGCCACCATATATGCTTAGTCACTGCTGCAACCTCACCACTTTACCCCTTCCTTTCCCATTAAGCTTTGCTAGTCTTGATACCCATGGTAATGGGATTGCTGAGTCCTCATGGCTCACAGATTACTGCAACAACAGTTGCAGGTACAGGTTATGCGATGATCATGACGCGAGAGCGATGCTTGCTTGCGTTGAGTTCTTCTTCTGCTTCTTCGATCAGGGGATAGGTTCCAGGTCGGCAGCCTGGGCTAGCAGGGTGGATATTGTTTGAGTTTCTGTTTATGATTCATCCGTACCCGGATGTTGTTCTTGTATGATGATGTTGTATTCGTGTGGCATTGTATGCCTTTTGTATGTATCCCCATCTATTTATGTAATGTTGATGTAATGATATCCACCTTGCAAAAGCGTTTCAATATGCGGGTCTATCCTTGGTGGGACCTTCGAGTTCCTCTTGGATAGGGTCGCATATTGGGCGTGACAGAATTAGAAGAGTCAGGTAAGATCCTGGGAAAAGACCTGTGGGTTAGGGCCCACTAAAAGAAGAAACACCGTAGAAAAGGATTGTTGAACAGATAGATGATGCACCGGGACAATTGAAATATTTGAATGAGGAGACAACCTCGAATTAATTCAAACACAGAGAAATCTCTGAGATGTCTTCCGAACTCCGGAATGATTAAATGGCGAGAGACGAAAGATCAAAGGGAAAACACTTGACCCAAGGAAAAGAATATGATCAACCCGAAAAACATGAATTGAGTCCGCCGGAGAAGAAAAAGAGATGAAGAATGACGAACGAGACGAGAATTCACCGGTAGAAATAATTAAGGGAAGACTGAAGAGACTCCGTACGAATGAAAATTGATGCTCAGACTCCGGAAAGAAAAGGGGTGGGAGGGCGAGAAAAAAAACATAGGCAACTGGAAGGGGAATCGACGAATATCTTGAAGAGGAAACACCGGTTGAAATCATTGAGGAAAGAAAGCAAAAACTTCGCACGAGTAGGATGGATACTCGATTACGAACTCCGGTTCCGAGGAGAAAAAAAAAGGGTGGGCGGGTGGGAAAAATAAAGACAACTTCAGACAGGGAAAAACAACAACGTCGGAGGAAGAACTGAGGATTGATCTCGCGAAAGACAAAGAGGTTCGAGTCGACTTGACGAGAGATGCACCGGACAAAAGAGGATGGACAACTCACGAACCTAACCACGTGATCCTAAAGAAAAATTTGAAGGGGAAGAGGAGTAGTTCAAAACACCTACGTCAAGATTCCTCACCAGAGTGACGAAGGGACTGAGGAGTAAAAAGAATTCCTACTCTCCGATATAACTAGACTCCGAAAACAGTTTTCTTCTGGACTCAACAACGGCCAAACTACACGATCAATCAAGGGGGCTCCTAGGGTCGGTCGAGGCTCTGATACCAACTTGTCACGTCGAATATGCGACCCTATCCAAGAGGAACTCGAAGGTCCCACCAAGGATAGACCCGCATATTGAAACGCTTTTGCAAGGTGGATATCATTACATCAACATTACATAATAGATGGGATACATCCAATACATACAATGTCACATGAATACAACAATACAACATACAAGAACAACATCCGACTACGGATGAATCATAAACAGAAACTCAAACAATATCCACCCTGCTAGCCCAGGCTGCCGACCTGGAACCTATCCCCTGATCGAAGAAGCAGAAGAAGAACTCAACGCACGCAAGCATCGCTCTCGCGTCAAGATCATCGCACAACCTGTACCTGCAACTGTTGTTGTAGTAATCTGTGAGCCACGAGGACTCAGCAATCCCATTACCATGGGTATCAATACTATCAAAGCTTAATGGGAAAGGAAGGGGTAAAGTGGTGAGGTTGCAGCAGCGGCTAAGCAAGTATGGTGGCTAACATACGCAAATGAGAGCGAGAAGAGAAAACAAAGGAACGGGCGTGAAGCTAGCAAAGATCAAGAGGTGATCCTGAACACCTACTGACGTCAAACATAACCCAGAAACCGTGTTCACTTCCCGGACTCCGCCGAGAAGAGACCATCACGGCTACACACACGGTTGATGCGTTTTACTTCGGATCTGGTGTCAAGTTATCTACAACCGGACATTAACAAATTCCCATCTGCCACATAACCGCGGCATGGCTCTCGAAAGTTTATACCCTGCAGGGGTGTCCCAACTTAGCCCATGACAAGCTCTCGCGATCAACGAAGGAATAAACCTTCTCCCAGGAAGACCCGATCAGTCTCGGAATCCCGGTTTACAAGACATTTCGACAATGGTAAAAGAAGACCAGCAAAGCCGCCCGATGCGCCGACAATCCCGATAGGAGCTGCACATATCTCGTTCTCAGGGCAACACCGGATAAGTCAAGCTACGACTAAAACCAGACGTCGAGTTGCCCCGAGGTGGCCCCGTAGGTTGCTCGTTTCGGACCAACACTTAGACAAGCACTGGCCCGGGGGGGGGGGCTAAAATAAAGATGACCCTTGGTTTAATTACTCCCAAGGGAAAAGGTAGGTGGTGGTGAGGAAAATG
The DNA here is from genome assembly GCF_002162155.2 of Triticum dicoccoides. NCBI lineage: Eukaryota > Viridiplantae > Streptophyta > Magnoliopsida > Poales > Poaceae > Triticum > Triticum dicoccoides. Next base: position 298,538,615 of record NC_041381.1, read on the forward strand.
GTAAAACCAAGATTGGGCCTTGCTGGACAAGTTTTATTCAAAGAGAACTGTCAGGGGGTCCCATAAATCACCCGACCGCGTAAGGAACACAAAATCCGGGAACATAACACCGGTATGACGGAAACTAGGGCGGCAAGAGTGGAACAAAACACCAGGCATAAGGCCGAGCCTTCCACCCTTTACCAAGTATATATAAGCATTAATAATATAAGAGATATTGTGATAGCCCAACCAAAATCCTGTCCACATGGAGAAATCTTCAACTTCACCTGCAACTAGCAACGCTATAAGAGAGGCTGAGCAAAGCGGTAACATAGCCAATCAATGGTTTGCTAGGAAGGGTGTCAAAGGTTAGAGGTTCATGGCAATTTGGGAGGCTTGAAGAGCAAATGATAGGTAACGCAGCATAGCGATAGAACGAAGCAAAAAGCATAGCAATGATAGTAGTGAGATCCAGGGTAGCGGTCATCTTGCCTGAAATCCTGCAAGGAAGAAGAACAAGTCCATGAAGAAGATGAAGCCATGAAGACAAACCAAGCGTAGACGAACGAATCCTCACGATCGCAACGAAACGGGAACTATCGAGAAGAAGCACACCACATGGTAAACACACCACACATAGACAAGACATGATGCACAACAAGCATGATGCATGACAAAGCTAGATGAGGCTACTCATGGCAAGAGATGATGCAAACAAGAACATCACACCAAGGCAAGTTTAAATGAGGCCGGAAACAACATATAACAATTCTGGTAAGTCCTCATATGCAAATTTCGAAATTGTTCCAGATCTGAATAAACCTTATGTCCAAGTTGTTAAACAGCAAGTTAAGATGCACCACGATGAACTACACGAAATTCTAGTCAAGCTACATATAAAGTTCATTAGATTCGGAGCTACGGCCTAGAAGATATGAGCAAAACAAGTTAAACATGGCATTGATGGAAAATGCAAACAAACATTCAAGCAAACACCTCAAAACAAGGATGCAACATGATAATATGAAGCTACATGAAAAAACAAGCAAGTTTCATATAGAGCACACTCAAAACGGAGCAACGGTGCAACACATACACTATACAAGTCATAACAACAATCTGTCCATAACAGCAACTAGGCATATTGCAAGCATCAAAACAATAAGCTACAACACCCTAACATAAGAACAAAAGGCATGGGCATGAAGTACAGGTAAATCATAACAAAACATGAACACTGAGCTATCTCCAGAAATCACTAGACCATGCTCAAAAGGACATGGGAAGATTGCAAATTATAACAGTTTTAGGCTTTAGCAGAAATAACATCAGGTTGCAATGTTTAGAGCTATCAAACAACATGTTACATGAACTTATCATGTCAAACAAAGGCATGGCATGAATATACTAATTGCATAGATCAAAAGTCCTTTACTGACCATGAGCTAAAAACGCACAGAACATATGATGGCACCCATGTAAACATGGCAAGTTATATAACAGATTCATACATGGCAGGAACAACAATAAGTAGGCATGTTGGTGAGCTTGAACCACTCACCACAGAGCAATACATGGCATGGCAAGGCAACCAACAGTAATAATACATGTTTGTGAAGCTAAGCATGGCAAGAACAAGTTCATAGGGTGCATGGATCACTAGCAAACAATCATGGAAACATTGAACTTAATGTTAACAGGCTGACAGCAACATTATGAAGCAACTTTGGAGCAAGATTACAACAAGCTACAGCAGGCTATAATTGCAACCAAGGGCATGAATGGATAGAGCAAGACATCTAGATCAAAACATGTCTATAGAACATCTCCAGATTATGCATAGAATGACTAGTAGAAGCATGTTTACATAGCACCAAAATATAACGGAATCTGCCAGGAAAACAGCAACAACAAGTACCCTACTTAGGAAGCTTGATACATTCAGCACACAAGTCACAAAAATACATGGTTGGCACCCCTGGAAAGATGACATAGAATAGATCAAAACACATGTAGACATCAACCTCATAGGATGCACACATCAATCACGGCAAAAATGACAAATGAGCAAGTTATAACAGTTTCAGCAGGTTAACATCAACATGCACTCTTCCAACAGCATTTCGGGCATTAAGATGAGCTCAAATGAAAATGATGCAATGGAACGAAATGAAGTACTCGTCGAGGCAAACAATTTGACATATTACACGCACAAAACAGAGCTACGGATGCAGAGATACAGCGGGTCAAACATGGCATGATTATGCAATAATTTTAGGACTTGGGCGTTTTCAGGAAAAAAACATGTGAGCGTCGGATAGCAAAATGACGCACGGGCGGGCAAACGGCGGGGCTCACCTAGCAGGCCTTGGCCCGGTCAGTGTGGAGGCAGGCCGGGGCAGGCCGAGCTGGGCCGGCGGCAAGGCCTCGTGGGGAGGGGCCCACGTGGCCGGTTGGAGCTGGGCTGGGCCTTGGGAGGCCGTGGCCCACACGGGGCGCTGGAGGACGGAGCCATCGTCCTCCGCTCGATCGGGATGCAGCGGGATGTCCACCGACGGCGACGGGCGGCGCTCCAATGAGGGTTCAAGGCGGCGGCGGGGTCTGGCAGGGCTGGCATGGCCGGGAATGGCTTGCGGGGCCTCGGATCCGGTGGTCCTTGACCGGATCGGGCGAAGATGAGGCCGGGGCGGCGATCTGCAGGACGGCGGGGACGCGTCCGGCCTGCTCCGGCGGCGGCGCTTGGTGGCGGGCCCGCGCGAGGAGGAGTTGACAGGGCGCGGGGAGTCGGATGAAGGTGGCGCCCCGGCGAGGTCGACGCCGACGGGAAGCTCGCGGGCGCAGGGGCCGCGCACGAGATCTGCTCGAGGAGCTCCTCTCCTCGGGCCAGCGAGCGGGGCAGCGCGGGACTCCTGGGACGCGGGGCGCGGCGGCGACCATTCGGGCCCGGGTGGGCCGGATCTGGGTCTGACAGGCCCGCGCGGTGGGAGGGAGGTGGCTGGAGCCACTTGGCAGCGGAGGAGAGGTGGGAGGTGGATGGCGGCAGCGCGGATCCCAATGGAGGCTAGGGTTCCGAAAATAGGAAGGCTAGGGCGTCCATTTATAGACAGAAGGGTTAGAAGAGGGGGGTTTTGTCCGTTTTCGGACCGTACGATCGCCATCGGACGGTCCGGAGTGGAGGGATGGTGTAGGTGGACTAGATGGGCTGTGGAGAGGGGCCTTGGGCTAAGGGGAGAGAAAAGAGGTGCGACCCGGCGACTATTTCGGAGACCGAAACGTCCGACGAATAAACCGGCAACGGTGCCGCTACGAATTACGGTTGGGCTATCAAACAAGCTCCGAATGCGACGAAACTTGACAGGCGCTCTGTCTATACTATAATAAGACCGCAAGCCAAGCTTCAACCCATTCCGAGAACATTTTTATGCCACTTATAAAATAATATTTCGGAGGTGCCGCGGGCGCGTGCGAGTGTGTCCAGACTCGGAACGGACAACGGAGAGAACCGGCGGAACCCAAACGGATGGAAGTTTTTTTAAAAACATGAAGATGAAATGCAGATGATGACATGGCAAAATGCAACACGGAAGCAAATGACAAGGCAACGACGGCGAATAATTGGCAGACACCTGGCGCATCGAATCCGGGGCGTTACAAAAGGCGACACTCAATACCTGCGATTTTGATCCTCGGCACGCTGTCGCTTTCGACAACCTACCGAGTCGCAGGGGCTACTATCTACACAGGGCGCACTTTCATCAAAAAGGCGTGTCATTTTTACGTACCTCATACCCCGCCAGCAAACTCCTGACGGCATTGTGCAATCCGCTTTCGGCGGAATAAATCCTTCCGATCACCATGCTCATCAACGCACGGTGATCTTCTGAGACGGACGCCCTCTCAAGCAGATCCTTCAGCTCCCCCGGCCGAACACTAGTCGGCGACGAACTCTTCGGCTCTGCCGGGCTCGGGGATACCCTCCATGAAGACACTTCAGGCTCGTCCGCCCTATCCGGCGGCGCAGCAGTCGGAGGCGTCTCGCTCTCCATCATCTCCGGACGAAGATCCCCCGAAGACGAGCTCATCTGAGAAGGTTGCAGATCCGAACTACAAGGTAAAAATTCCGGTCATCCTCAGAAGCACAAATAGGGATGTTTTTCATTAATGAATTCCCCTTTTCCTACTCACGGCTCACTAGAGGGCTGATTCTTTAGAGAAGACTGTGCGTCCGGGGCCTCCCCGGACGCAGGACCCTCCGGCGAAGATTTCTTACCCCGCTTAGGGGCTTTGGCCTCCGGGTCTTCGGAGGCGGTCCTCTTCTCCCCCTGGAGGGAGGGATTCTCGCTCCCCCCTTATTCAAGCGTCCCCTTGGGCGGGGCGGTAGCTCCTCTGTTCTTCCCCTCGCCTTCTTCTGAAGGCGCAACCTCCAACATTCTGACCAGCACGGGCTCCAGTGCGGTCTCTGGGAGGGGGGCCGGACACCGTATCAGCTTCGCTTGCGCTATCCACTCCTGCTGAAGGATAACGGGTTAAAAGGCGAATTGAAGAAAGGCGAACAAATGATACGTCCGAACACTAAAGCTACTTACTTGAGTATCCGGGCGGTTGCAGCTTAGGCCGCCATCCTCGGTCAATTCCGGACACGCCACCTGCGGTCCGAAGAACAACCGGTACATCTCCACGGGTGTCGTACCCATGAAGTGTTGGAGAATCCGTGGTCCCTCCGGATTGAACTCCCATAGCCGGAGAGGACGGCGTTTGCAGGGCAGGAGACGCCTAATTAGCATAACCTGCACCACCACGATCAGATCGATCTCCCTTGCCTGGAGGTCTCAAATCCGGACCTGCAATAGGGGCACGTCTTTTGATGGCCCCCAATTGAGCCCTTGGTTGACCCACGACATCAACCGTCGTGGAGGTCCCGAGCGGAACGGAGGCGGCGGCTTCTGCCTGCTGCCCCTCGGAGCGGTGATATAGAACCACTCCTGCTGCCATAAGCCGAGCTCCTCTTGGAAGGAGCCCTCAGGCCATGGGGCATCGGCCCTCCTGCTTACGGCCGCCCTGCCGCATTCAGCTTGACGCCCCCCGACCATCTTCGGCTCCACATTGAAGGTCTTCAGCCACAGGCCGGAGTGGGGGGTGACACAGAGGAAGGCTTCGCAGACAACGATGAATGCGGAGATATGGAGGATGGACTCTGGAGCCAAGTCATGGAATTCCAACCCGTAGTAGAACATGAGCCCTCTAACAAAAGGATCCGTCGGGAAGCCTAAACCCCGACGGAGGTGGGATACAAAGACGACATACTCGCCGGGCTCAGGGGTGGGGATGGCCTGCTCTTCGGCACGCAGCCTGTGCGAAATCTCGTAGGATAGGTACTTGGCCTCTTGCAGCTTTAGCACGTCCTCCTCCGTAACGGAGGAAGGCATCCACCGGCCCTGAAGGTCGGAGCCGGACATTGTTGAAGGTCCGAAGCGCTCGAATCTGGGGCTCTGAGTGTTTGGAACTTGGAGCAAGGAGAGGATTCGATGGAAGATTGAAGAGAAGAAACGAGCCTTGGTCCCATTATAAAGAGGGGAATACCAAGAGCCGTCTCCGTGACCGTTCGGGATTCGCCTTCGATAGAGGATGCATGGCGACGAGCGCGGTTGGGTTACCCACGTCCGTATTGATGAGAATCCCGGAATAAGGGGGAACACGATCTCTGCTTCGACAAGACATGCCAAGTAAACCACTTCGCTAAACGTGCTGAGGTGGTATAATAAAAACGATTCAAGTAAAGGCTTGGTAGTGGTGTGACATCATGCTGCAAAATACGTCAGTAGATTGAACTTGTGTATATATTATTCTCTCTACGGTGGAACGTGGAATTTATTTTGCAGAGCCGGACACTATCCTGGTGTTCACAATCTTCTCTGGATTAATCAAAGGAGGAACCCGCCTTGCAATGCCGAACATTATGTGCGCCGGACTCATCGTCATTGAAGCCAGGTTTAGGGGCTACTGAGGGAGTCCTGGACTAGGGGGTGTCCGGACAGCCGGACTATCATCGTCCGCCGGACTCCAAGACTACGAAGATACAAGATTGAAGACTCCGCCCCGTGTCCGGATGGGACTTTCCTTGGCGTGGAAGGCAAGCTTGGCAATACGGATATGTAGATCTCCTACCATTGTAACCGACTCTGTGTAACCCTAGCCCTCTCTGGTGTCTATATAAACCGGAGGGCTTTAGTCCGTAGGACATAACCTCCATTACAACAATCATACCATAGGCTAGCTTCTAGGGTTTAGCCTCCTTGATCTCGTGGTAGATCCACTCTTGTACTACCCATATCATCAATATTAATCAAGCAGGACATAGGGTTTTACCTCCATCAAGAGGGCCCGAACCTGGGTAAAACATCGTGTCCCTTGTCTCCTGTTACCATCCGCCTAGACGCACAGTTCAGGACCCCCTACCCGAGATCCGCCGGTTTTGACACCGACAGGCATTCTGGGTTCATTGAAAATATTTGTATTTCGATCCTAATTGCATTTCATTTGGTGCTAGGGTTTGTCATCCCCATTTCAGGCTTAAGCAAAATTTAGACATGATGCAGTAACCAAGACTAGTCCACAAGAAAGGCTAAAGCTAGGGCTGTGACACCCCAATTTCGAACATAGCGCTCACAAGTCCGTTTCCTCCGTTTTGCGGTACGCCACACCCCTCCCGATCAACAAGACCCCGTTTCGATCATAGGAGGTCCAACAGAAGTCTGTTTCCTCTATTTTGTGGTACGCCAGACCCCTCACAATGAATAGGATCCCGTTTCGAACTGGCCGGTCGAACACAAGGCTGTTTCCTCCATTGTGCGGTACGCTAGGCCTTTTTTCCATCGGCTGTTCCGTCCAAGCTCTCCCGATGAACATGACGACACATTCCATTCCGACCCAGCCGGTTGGCTCCCCATGAACATGACGACGATGGTGTTTCTCTGTTCTGACCCAGCCATGTACACGAGTCCTGGCCGTACGTATGCGCGACTAGGCATTCCAGCCCCGCCCGTATGTATGTACATGGCCGTATTTTCTTTCTTGCACACTGGCCACTATACGTATGTGTGCATGCTACATGCGCGCCTCTACTACGACACGTGCGCGCCTCTACATCGACCAGTATGTATGTACACATTCGCGACCAGACTAACAACACTAAGTATGCTTCGACCAGGTGGGTCCTGACTGTCAGGCACTTCCTTGCGTGCGAAGACGTAGATGGTGGGTCCTAGCAGTCAGGGGGGCGAATCTTTTTTTTGGACGCACTTCCTTGTGTGCGAAGATGTAGCTGGTGGGCCCCAACAGTTAGGGGGGAAATGTTTTTTCATGAAATGCGGTGGCCCATCCGGTGGATCCCTGCTTTCAGGTGGAGGAATAATTATTTTTCGCATAATAAGGAGGCACTTCCTTGCGGCTGCTGTGGACCCAGCTGACAGCCTCTCCACGTACAGTACTCTCCGATGGAAGTCCTTCCTTGACCATGTTGACCACGCCGCACCGAGAGCACCAGGGCGGTTGACAATGGCGAGGTCAAGGAAGGGGACGACGCGGAGCTGGGGAAGACGCGGCAGTGGAATCCCGCGCGGAGAGGAGTACGAGGGTTCACTGGTTCGCTGCGGTGTGAGGATGTCATCGCCGCAGGGCCTGGCCAACGGTGGGAATAGTAGGGGCGGTGAGGCCTCCGCGGCAGCACAGCCATGGGAGGCAGGAGCATGCGGCACGCCCGGCGCTGCTTTGGGCGGCTGGAGCAAGAAGACCAGAGGTTGAAGAAGCACTACGGCCGTTGGATGGACATCATACGGTCACTGGAGCCAGAATCGTTCATATTGACTAAGTTGACAAAGCCCTCCATCCCCGTCAACTTAGTAGGCCCACAAGTCATCCTCCCACCAAGATGGGTCCCAGCTAGCAGGGGGAGTATTCATTTTTTTGTGTGTAATAAGGAGGCACTTCCAGTGGGTCCGAGCTGACAGCGGGAGGAACGTTTTTTTCGTGAAATACGGTGGCCCGTTCGGTGGGTCCCAGCAGTCAGGAGGGAAACATTTTTTTCACGAAATACGGTGGCTTGTCGGGTGGGTCCCTGCTGTCAGGTGGAGGAATAATTATTTTCCACGTTATAAGGAGGCACTTCCTTGCGGCTGCCGTGGACCCAGTTGTCAGCCTCTCCACATACAGTACTCTTCCTATGGAAGTCGGTCATTGACCACATTGACCACGCAGCGCCGAGAGCACCATGGCGGTGGACAACAGCGAGGCCTAGGAAGGGGATGACACAGAGCCGGGGAAGACGCGGCAGTGGATGCCCACGCGGAGAGGAGTACGAGGGTTCACTGGTTCGGCTGCGGTGTGAGGCTACCGCCATCGCCGAAGAATAACAGGGGGTGTGGGTGAGTGGAGGGATGGCCTGGCCAGTGTGGGAGTAGTATGGGGGTGGTGAGGCCTCCACGGCAGCACAGCCGGCCACAAGAGGCAGGAGCAGGTGGCACGACTGGTGCTGCTTTGGGCGACTGGAGCAAGAAGACGAGAGGTTGAAGAAGCACTACGGCCGTTGGATGGACATCGTACGGTCATTGGAGCTAGAATCGTGCATATTGACTAAGTTGACAAAGTCCTCTATCCCCGTCAACTTCGTAGGCCCACTATACTGGGTCCCAGCTAGCAGGGGGAGTATTCATTTTCTTTAGCGTAATAAGGAGGCACTTCCTTGTGTGCGAAGATATAGCTGGTGGGTCCGAGTTGTCAGCGGCGGTAACATTTTTTCGCGAAATACAGAGGCCCTTTCCGTGGGTCCCAGATGTCAGCTGGAGAAATCATTATTTTGCGTGTAATAAGGAGGCATTTCCTTGCATCTGGCCGTGGACCTAGCTATCAGCCTCTTGACATACAGTCCACTTCAGATCCATGTCGGTCGTTGACCACGTTGACCACACCACGCCGAGAGCACCAGGGCAGTGCACGACGGTGAGGCCTAGGAAGGGAACGACATGGAGCCATGGAAGACTCGGCAGTTGTTTCCCATGCCGAGGGGAGTACGACTGTACGAGGGTTTACTGGTTCGTCTGCTGTCGCCGGAGAATAACAGCAGGTGTGGGTGAGTGGAGGGATGGATAGGCCAGCGATGGGAGTACGATTGGGCGGTTGAGGCCTGCGCGGCAGCACAGCCGGCCGCAGGGAGGAGGGAGCAGGCAGTCCAGCCGGCGCTTGTTTGAGCGGCTGCAGCAGGAAGAGCAGAGATTGAAGAAGCACGACGGTCGTTGGATGGACATCCAACAGTCACTACTTGTGCGTCAACCTTTTTTAGGAAAGCCTCAAATATGTGGAAAACAGCATACAACCCATCTTCCATTATTTCTAATAATTTATAGCCCATTTCCTAATTCTTAAGTGTTTTTTGGAGCCCATATTCTTTTTGTTAGCATTACAGCCCATATTGTGGCCACTGTTAAAAAATTATACGAATTTTTGCATATTTCGGTGCGGTCCGAACTGTTTTTAATCCCGAAATTTCGAGTCACATTCAAACTAATTTTAAAAATAAATTTATATCAATATAAAATCCAATAAATTGTCCATGCATAAAAATCAATGCAATTTAAAATCTGGAAAGAAAAAAATAAATTTGAAACTAAATGCCGGTTTGATGTGTTTTAAAAATGTACAACCCATTTCTCATTACTGATTGGCCATTTTCTCGGCCAGCGGAATGAAGCTCTCCTCGTTTTGGAAGATTTGTAGCCCAACAGGCTTGACAAAGCGACTTACTTGACAAATCACAAAAAACTAGGCTAGGCATTTTCAGAAAGAAAAAACCTGCTGGGCTGGTGTGTGGTAAACATAAACGAAAAGGCTGTCTAGACAGGCCAGAGTGCCCCGCACAACCCAGTTGACATCCTGCTTCCGTCTCAAAAAACAAATTAGATAAATGCCACTCCAGTTATGGAGATTCATAAAAATTCCACAGCAATTTCCAAACTTTGAAAAATGCCACTGCAATTTTTGCAAACTTTGAAAAACACCACTGCAATTTGCAAACTTTGAAGAATGGCACTCGAGACTTCGAAAAATGCCACTGGAAATGGTATGAAATGGCATTTTTCAATGTTTGGAAATTGCAGTGGCATTTCTCGAAAACACCAGATTTGGAGTGGCATTTATCAAATTAACCCAAAACAAAAATAATTGGGCGAGCTGTTGGGTCCCTGGTGTCAGCCGCTCGTTGTGCAATTCTCTCGTTTATTGACTATGTTGACAATGGCATGGGACCGAGATGTCAGAAATCCACTAGGAGGAGCCATTTGTTTATTGGCTTGAAATAAGGAGGCACTTGCTTGCGTACTGCCATGAGCTTGGCGGGTCCCAGGTGTCATCCTCTCCATGTACAATCATCTCCTGATTGTGTACGCGTCAACTTGGTAGGCCCACAAGTCAGCCTCTAGACCCGTGGAGGACAAATACAACCCATTTAAAAAAATAACAGCCCATTCCATACGTTCAAACAAAAAGTTCAACATTTAGAGCAAAGTAACAGGTCTGATCTGCATATAGAGTACTGAACTTCCACGTTGACAACCATCATAGCCAAGTTAACTATCTAGTCCCACTAATACTCTAGTAGCGTGCAAGTACTAACTTACTCTTAGCTAACTAGACGATGCCGGCCGCCATCTGTGGTACACGCTAAACGCCAGCACCGAGGTCCTCCGCCTCGCCTAGGACTTGCCAGAGGTGCGATAGGGCGCGTTGCTCGAGCGCGTTGGCCCTTTCCATGCCGGTGTGGTCCACCGAAGCTTCGGTTTTTGAGCGGGAAACCTACTTGACGAGCTGGTAGTAAAAATCAGCGTCGCGAACGCGTACATGCCCGACAGCCTCCAGGGCTATTTGCCGAGCGCCGACCTCCATGTAGTCAGCCCAGTTGCGGGCGCTCTGCTCGCGACTCAGAGTATCGGTGCGCTACTGCTCCATGTCCCGCTGGTGGCGCAAATCGGTGATACGCTGCTCCTCCGCCAGGCGGTCGCGCTCCAACAACTCATGCTCCTCCGCCAGGCGGTCACGCACCAACAAGTCCTCGATTTCTACATTGCCATCTAAAGACCGATAGAATGCCTCCTCCCTCCATCTGCCTTCCGGTGAAAAACCGAACACTAGTTCCAGCGGTGACCGCCTCCGTCCTCGCCTATCGCAGACGGGCGGGGGCATGGCGGACGTAGTGAGAGCGAGGATAAGTGGCGAGCAACGTCGGGCCGGTGGGGGCTCATGAGGATATGGCGAGTTGGGTCACGGTGCCACCGGATAAGGCCGGGAAACAATACTTATAGGCGAAAGGTAGCGCGACGGTCATCGGAATTCAATGCATAAGCATGCATGGCTTAGTGCGCCAGCTTACCATGTAAAACTAGAGAAACTGAAATTATGACTGTGTCGTCCCGTCCCGTCCGTGCTGGGTCGCACGCCGGCATGACGGTCAAACGAGTGCACTCGAATCATCTCCCTCCTTGTCAATAATGATTCCACGGATTTAAAAGGCCCGCAACAATTAAAGCGTATCTTTTTCCGCATCAATTAGCTGCCTTAATTATGGCTGGCTGCATGTAGGCACAGAGAATCGCTCGCAGCTAGTATGCGGAGCAGCATGCAAGGAGTCGCAGCCGAGGGCACGCATGCAACCACTTAAATCGCTGAAATTAATTAGGCTTAAATGTCTGCATGCAGTTAATTATTGACATGCCTTGGTCTTGCTGCTTTGCTCACAGGACTAATAAACCCGGACGGAGGGAGTACCTTGGTTGGTGAGATTTTTGAATTAAGCCTTGCAAACTGGAAAGGAGGTACTAGTACGTCCGTGATCCGCTATTTATTCGTGTAGGATCGAGTAGGCCGTTTCTTGAATTGAGCCCTGCAAACCGGAAAGGAGGTAGTACGTGCGTGATCCACTATTTATCCGTGTAGGATCGAGTAGGTCAGATAGTGTACGTGTTGGATCGAGTAGGTCGGATGGTGTACGTGTACGATCGAATTAGTTGATGAACGTTAGCTAGGAGATAAGGAATTTGCGAACATTTTTGCTGACAGTTTCTTCAGATTCGCATGACATTTTCTTCAGAGCAGCTTGTCAGTTTCTTCAGAGGTAGGCATTTTTATTCAAAAAACTGCCACTTCGGATCTTGCGTCGCAACTAAAACTGCCAGGAGCACATTAGTAGGCTAGCTAGTGATCGATCAGTAACTTGTAAGCACTGAGCGAACAGAAATAAGGAACTGTTAATGCATCTCAATGGTTCACATATCATAACTAAATATGTCGCTCCAAAAGCAAAGATCAGCCACTTCGGATCTTGCGTCGCAACTAAAACCAACTAGTACGATTCCCATACATAAGATCAACATGTTAATGCATCTCAATGATTCACAGACCATATAAAAATATGTAGCTCCAAAAGCAAAGATCTAGAAAAAAAACATCTGTTCTTCCTACAAACATGGATGCTTCTCTTGGCCAACATTTAGTACAGACTGAAAGACAAATTTGTTTGTGAAGTCTACAATTCCTCTTGCAAACGTAAGTGGTTTCACCAACAGTTGGAACCATGAGAATGAACCACACATGATGGAGGAACATCCGCTGCAATATGATTTGGTCTTCTCTCGATCACACAGTAAGACTATTTTCAGTATACAAACTTTAACTTACGCAAAATGATGCCCGTTGTATAATCAGACCAAAGCAATGAAGCACCTAGTGTTGGCCAATAAATAGTATAGTACTACTTTTCTATAGTCCATGAAGTGACTATCCAATCTTTCTGTTCTCTATTTTTCAAATGGCACTGCATGCAGTGACTATACTATTCTCTTATGCAGTTCAATCAAAATTGCGGTCACTTTGTTTGTTTGCCAAATAGCAACGAGCAGACATCTCTGTCTGCACAAATATCAAGCAGCTAGTAAACATATACCCCACCTTGTATTTTCGGTTTAAACATGTCTCTTTCGCTTAGCATCTGTCATGTTTTGCACTAGGCAATTTGATACAATCATGTTTTGCCCTGGACAATTTCATACTGAATTGATTTGCTGGTTGAGAGCAGAAATATAGCGCCTATTCTTCATTAGACCAAGGGTATCCATGTTCACAGTGATGGAAGAGGTGAAATCCATACAACCGAAATTGAGCATCCAATCATTGAATCTTTCCCTGCACCTCCAATGTAGGTCCACCCTGCCAATAAATTCACATGCAAACCACTAGTATTACTATCTAATGACAGTACAAAAAGATTAGCATGATAGTAGCAAACCATGTACCTTCGTAATGAACAGCTCATAGTGCCACCAATTGGATATAAAGGTTTGGAAGAAAACATGCTCCTAATGTTGAACCAGTTGGACTTTTTGTGAAGTTCCAATAAAATCGAGCATCCCTGTTTGCATAGATATTGAAAGTGTGATTACTGTAAAAATGACACTAGTTGAAGCATAGACTCACTAATATAAGCATTCCAATTTCTTAATGGAAAAGGTAGCAAGACTGTTTCTAACCACCTGTTTGAAGGAATAAATAAGACAACAATGGCTGATGTTAGAAAGGCATATATAGTTCTTTCTGAAAGAATGATCGACTCCTGACCTTTCCTCTTCTTTTTAAGCATATTTTGCGCAGTTCAACTAAAATGCCATCACCACCTTGACAATTCAGTGACACTGTACAAAAGGAAATGACTTAACATTACATCATGATGTCAGATATGTAGTCGACAGGCATTAGAGACAAACATACAGACCTCCTCCGAAAACATAATGGCATTAATTTTAACAAAGGTGTGATTAGCTTTACCGGGATAATTTGAGTGAATACTACACCCTCTGTTCCTTAATATAAGACGTTTTCATGGTTCAATTTAAAGTACCCATACGTCTAGTATTTAGAAAAATAGGTAGTACTTTTCTTGAGCACATATCTGGGAAAGCTTGCCACACTTTATTTATGTCCATACGCTAATGCAACACCATTCGAATACTACAAATATACACTAATCCAGTGGCTAGTGCAACAGTAGAGTAGTTATTTTATTACAGCGTACAGTACAATGGTTTTACTGAACAGATTTCAATAAACTCTAGCACTGGAAGATTTCTATAAGAATTAACAATACAAAATGTAAAGGTAACAAGTTTCAGCGTTGGTATAATAGTTGTGCATGAGCATTAAATCAAATACGAAAGTCTGAAGGTAACTAGCATTATTAACTAATGACAGTATAAAAAAATTGCAAACCATGTACCTCCAAGATAAATATCACTTCAAACTCGGGGGGGACCTTAAAATTTCTATCCCAATGTTGATAAACGATCAAACAGAAAAACTTGAACGAACGAATCAAAAGAACAGCCGGAGGAGGAGGTGCCCACTCTTGACCTTTCCTCTTGTCTTCATAATTGTTTGTGAAGTTTAACCAAAATAAAATGACATCAGCGCATTGGCATTTTGGTGATAGTGTACAAAAAAATTAACTTATCTCATGAAAGTGAGGTATGTAATCTATAAGCATTAATAGTGCAAAAATCTGAAGGTAGTAACAAGTTTCGTCGTTGGTATACTGGTTGTGCAATAGCAGTAGAATGCCTTAGCTGAAAACCTTCAATACATCCACAATCAATAGCTAACCCTGAAATAATCCAGTGACATTAAATGGCATTGCTTAAATTTATCGGTGGCATTAGACTGAGTGCGACATTAGTTAAATGTGGCATCACTTTAGCAGTAGCATTGCTTGACTTGACTGCTGGCATTATACTAACAGCAAAAGAGTGGCAATAAGAGCATGGGAGGCCCATTCGGACAGTGGGCGCACCAATACGATGTACCTCCACGGACGCATAGAGTGGTAATGGAGGTATGGTTTCCCAGAGCAACAAATATCCAGGCAGCATGTGTGGATTACGTCCCATTTTTGTTCTCTTTAGCCACCTTTTTCCTATGTGAGGACAACAAACCGATCGACCTGGTGATTCTCTATTGCATTGTCATGCCTTTGTACCCTTCTTCAACCAAGAGACACGAGACTCATTCCTTAGCTACTGATTTCCCCTTTTCAACCTAGATGTGGGTTCGATGCCTCCTCTCTTGGACAGTACAGTCTCCCTTCCTTTCGTTATTCAACCCAGACATGGATTAGTCTTCATGAAGTAGGGTTTCCTTTAATAGTGCAAATTAAGGTTTTCATTTGCGTGAACAACAGAGCAGAGGATAGCAAATTGGGAAGATGGTGGAGTGGAAAAAGATCCACATGCAGCGACGTGGCAGATGGGGCAATAGAACAAGGGTATGGTTCAAAAAAAGGTAGCATACCTGAGGGTCGGCGGGAAGTGGCTTCGCTCGTGGTCGTCGTCCTCCGCACACACTATGGCATCGAGCTTGGGGACGCAGGCCATCCCGCGCGGGCGCTAGGTCTGAGAGGACGACCTTGTCATCAGTGCGTGACCTCACTCGCCGACGACGAGTGCGTCAACGCTGCACGTCCTTTTCTTCCCCGGCGGATCTGTGACCACTGGTGAGGAGGGAGAGAGAGGCCTCTTTTTTAGATCTGGAGAGAGGGTGATAGTGTGAGAAGCAAGTGGGCAGCCCTTAGCAAGAAAGCGCTGAAGCTCCAGCCTATATATCTTTTTTATACTACTAGTACTAGAGGTGGAGTAGTGGTAGAGTAGTTTATATTTTCTCTGCATACAGTACCAGTTAGTCGTGCTTCAAAGCTGAATGGCACGCCATTAAAAAAATAAATGTTGATAACTAATGCGGCACCTCGGGCCAATGCGGCCAGATCACATTTCGCACGAGAAATTACACACCATGTTTCGTTGACATGTGGTCCCTTCAACCATGTCAGTGAGATGACGGCGAGTCCTTTTCTACTAGTATTTCCGAACGGACGTGTAGGCCGGGGCGCCTCTTCGTGTACCATGGCAAACCAACAACCATCCACCGTTTCTTCGCCTTTCCCTCTCAATTTGGAACTGCTGTCGCACGGTGTTCCTCCCTCCTCCATTTGCCTTCACCCTTCCTTCTGCCATTGTTTGACCGTCTTCTCCATGGAGGGAACAGGCCGGAAACGAACCTGTTATTCTTGCCCCAATCTAAAATATGACGTGGTGGAGCAACTCATTGATCGGTGCGACGTCATCACCTCGGCTAGCATGGCAGGTTCGTTCAAGACCATTCTCAACTCAACTAATAACATCATTACAAGGAACCCAAGGGTCCAAGAGCGGTTTGATCTCCCCTATCTTCTTCACTATGACCCTGCTGACTGGCGCGGGGACGACGGAGGCCTCGCCTTGTGCAAGTTGATGCCGCTTGATAATGATACGTATGATGTTAAGATGCCATTGCTTGAGGGAAAGGCTTGGGCAGGCGCAAATGGAGATTGGGTTGTTTATATTGGGTACAACTGCGAGTGGGAACTTGTGAATGTGTACACTCGTCACCGGGTTCCACTTCCACAAATCTCAGCAGACTGCCCAGAGGTTGAGCACACCGGTATTCTACGCATGTTCAAATACGATCATGGTGACTGTCTTCTATGGAAGATAGCAATTTGTCGAGTTCCCAACCGCTCTTCGCATTACAGGAACTATGTAGTTGTTGCTATCTTCATCAAGCTTGTTGCCGTCCTTCGTGGTTCGACTGGATGGATATTTCTCAAAAATCAGTTTCTGTACACGGATGTGTACTGTGATGCAATTCAATATGAGGGTCTTGTGTTTGCTTCCACCACTCATGGCACTGTTTTTGCATGGGATCCTCGTAGTTTCGGTACGTTTGTCTTCCACTGTAATTATAACTGTTTCATCCACATGCATGCGGGTTAGCAAGTTTCCCTTTACTAATTAACCTTCTTCTTGTGTTTCCAAGGTCCTGTGAACATTCCACCACCTATACTTGAAAAAATTTATAACCAAGGGGGAGATGACGATGGTGATGATCACGAGCATGAGGACGAGAAGGGCCCATATACTCAGTGGCCCCTGGCAACTTATTCCGATGGATCACCCCTTCTTGTCTGTATACAGCCCACTGATGATGTTACTACTAAGGAAGCAGGTGTTGTCTCCCATGGTCGCACTCTCCGGACCTATTCCAACACCTGTTGCATGGTATTCGGGATGGATACTAGTGTGCTAGCGCCAACACCTTCTCCCTGGTACAATATTGATAGTCTTGGAGAAAACTCGCTCTTCCTTGGACAAAAGTATCCAATGATGGTGAAAGGCGATCCAACTGCTGTTAACACAACATTACTAGTATCATTTATGAGAAGCAACTGTATCTATACCTCGGACATTTCGGTGGTTCCCTACCCTGGTACTGATATAGTAGGCCGCTTCAGCCTGGATGATCAGTCCTGCGTTGATCTCGAGATTGACAATAGATGGCCCTTCCCAGAGAATCACATGTGGTTCAAAGCAAGCGTTTCCAACGCCGAGGATTGGTTGAGTTGAAGTTCATTTCATTGCTTGTTATTTGTTGTGTGATGAAAACTTTAGTATTTATAATGTATCCTCGTTGTCATTGTGGGTTGATGACCTGTTGTATGTAATAAAATGGTATGCCTGTGATAAACTTACTAAATTTATGAATGACTTTCGAGTCGCTTCTTTGAGTGAGTGCTGCGACGAGGCAAAAAAATATTTTCTGAATACATAATTGTACGTGCATTGCAACAGGTTATTGGATGAGGCCAATCAACAACAGTAGTACACTATTTGTACTAGCTTCGCATGCTTTGCGCATCGGGCGGGTGTTTTTACTGTAGCTGTGAATCCCATCATCCTAGGTCCTCGGATGAGTCCAGTAGAAATTGCATTCTGTTGTTTGGGTTCAAACTTTTAGAACTGCTGCACTATCTCTATGTCTACGTATACGTAATACAACAAGTTTTAAACTTGAGACCAGTCACCCACCCTCACAAAGAACACTTTTTAACCTAGCACAGACTCCAGGAAATTTGGCCACTGTGTGAGGTGGGCCATATGTTAATGTGTTCGCTGTACGTAACCAGCACCTCGAATCCTCGATACTACTACTATAAGTAGTAGGAGTAGTAGGGTGGCATGGGCCAGAACAAGCATTCACGTCCAGGAGTACAACACACACCACCAACACGACTTCCATCTGACACATATTTCTTGGAGTCTGTGCTACAGCAATCTCTTCAACCTTGTCGTTTCTCTAACTCAACCATAGCGCGGCGGGCGAGGTGGGGGGTTTGCCGATAGTCAGTTTCCTCAACCGCGGTCCCACTTGTAAGGCCAACTCCAACGCACGACCCCAAACAGACCTCCGTTTTCCCCGGATTCTCTCTGTTTGGGTAGGGCAATGGGGTCGTGTCTGGGACATTTCTCGGATGCGGTGGCCATGTGCCGAACGTGCACACGCATCCCAGCCGCGTACATTTTTCTTTGCAAACACATATCTTTTTTTTCATCATTGAGTTTTTGGTACATGGAAATACATCACCAAAATTTTGACTAGAAAAGCAAGACCAAAGAAAACAAGAACCACAAGAATACATTTTAGAAGATATCCAGCTTCCATAATTTCTCCTATAAAAGGGATTAGTGCCTTCTCGATGCATTCATTGTTGATCTGCGGAGGCTCGGTCTTGCGTGCTTCTTTCTTCTTCGAGTGTAAAGAAGTAGACATTGCTTCCTCGCATCTAGTCTCATGTCTAGCCTCTATTCTGTCAACAAGTGCACTAGTCTCATCTCTAGCCTCTATGCTAGCTAAAAGTGCTAGAACATCTACTAAATTGCGCTCTATCAATATATCAATGTACTCTTCTTCCCAATACCAAAACTTGCATCCATTCTACACAATAAAATTTTAAGTTAGCACAACTAGTCTAATCCGATAGCACAACCGAAGATTTGGTCGGGTTCTTCCTCCTTTTGCCGACACGTGGGACATCCAGCATCCAGGTCGTGTCATGCAAGAAAATAGATTGGTAGTTGAAGCCACGTGATGTGCATCTTGGGTTAAACTGTAAATAGATCTTACTACTCTTGAGTAACTCCAAAAGCGGCCACTGAAGATCTTTATTGGATTTGTTTTTCATCACCAGCATGTCGAGGTGAAAGATGTGCAGGTTCAGTTGGTCCTCTTGCGTTTTCACTGACATGTGGGACCGCATATGAGCAAACAGACGATGGGCTTCGCGCGTCCGCTGGCTGGCTGAGAAGAGAGATAGAGGAGGGCTGAGCAGGGACTCCAGGAAATTTGTTCTACGTAACCAGCACCTCGATATAGGCTCGATATAGTGGGGTGGCATGGTCCATAACTAGCATTCACGTCTAGCAGTACGGCACACGCCACCCACATGAGTCCCATCCGACACCAATTTTCTTGGAGTCCGTGTTACAGCCATCTCTTCTCCCTCCTATTTTCTCATCCATCATGCAGTGGGCGGGGTGGGGGTATAGTCGGTTTGCTCAACTACGGTCCCACTTGTAAGTGAAAATGCAACACCACATGCATTCCCCCTTGAGCGGCATGCCGGACCAACCGTGTGGGGGTGCAACGCGAACACGGCAGGCTTTTCCTTTTGAACTTGTAACTTGTAAATTTTGGTTCTGCTCCATGGCGCGACCGATAGATAGAAATAACGATTTTCCCTAGAGTAATGAGAAGTTTCGTTCTGGCGCGGTTCATGCATGGAGTACGTACGAAAATTATGAAGTTGATGCAAAAGGTAAGACAATTACTAGTAGTACCATATACTACTACATGGATTTGACGAAACGATAAAAATACATACGGACCCATCAGTGACATCCTCACGCCCTAGTGCGCCGGGTCACCAACCGACGTGTGAGCAACATCGGCGTTGGCGGCGAGCTCAACGTGCTTCTGAACAATGCCGTTCAAGGTTGCCTTGCGGTCCAAGAAGGTCAGCATCCTATCTTTCTCCTCTTGCATGTAGTAGTCCTTATGGACGATTTGCATGTAGATGTGGGTGATTATGTCGATGGTGTCTTGCAGCGCCAGGCACTGCACGGCGAGCGCGACCTCGAGGTGGACATTCTCCGGCGCAACGGTGGGCAATCGCAGGGCCACCAGTGCGTCAAAGAGATTGTCACCATAGTTGCTGTTGAGGGTGGCGGGCATTGCAGAGCCTAGGCGTGTCGGCTGGAGGCGTACATCAAGGTCGTCAGCGAGCTACTTGACGACGGTGAACTTGTTAAGGAAACCGACGAGGACCTTGTCAAACAAGGAGATAAAGCTGTCGTCCAAGCGGCCCCTTGCCCCGGCGGCCTCAAGCACTACCTAGTGACGTTCCTCGGTGTCGGGCTGCAGGCCGGCGTCGTGGACCATCTGGCATAGCCGGCTGATGCTCACGCTCATCGCCTCCATGGGTCTAGCTTAGCTTCTAGTCAACTGATCTTGTGATTCGAGTGATCACTCTTGCCCTTGGTTAGCGTGCGTAGGTGCGTAGGATTTCATACTAGATTGGACTTGCGGGGAGCCTTTATATGAGAAGTGCAGACTACGTTGAATTCACGTGCGTGTTGGCCATCTACTCCTCAGCCCTCTACTGCACCTACCTTTGGCTGTATGACAGGTGGGCCAGCCACCCGTTGGGCCCACGTGTCATTCACCCAAAGGCAGTTGTAGTAAGTCAATGAAGTTGCGTCCCCCTCTGTACGGTGCAGTATAATCATCTCACCGGACCTCTAGTTGGGCCCAAACAAGAGAAGTTTGATGTTTACTGGTTTATTGGTCCCCTTTGCATTTTTATGCACCAAGTTTTGACCTTTGATTTAACTAATAACATGTTAATGCATGTAAACAAAAATGTTGTGTAAGTCACCTTACGAAAACCAAATAATCCCGAAACACTTAGGCACGGTACACTAACTCCCTCCTCGTTTCTTATTTCGTGACATATAACTAATGAGAGATGTGGGCCGTGCATGCTTTCAATAACTTGAGACTACCAAACATGACATGCAGTGTTTAGTTCATTGCATGCAATCCTATTGATTAGCAAAAAGACATTAAGTTCTCTCGCTGATAGGAATAAAACAATACACCATGTATTTATTTACAGAGGGGGTAGTACATTTTTTGTGACATGCATTACTAGATATTGCTAGTCAAATGCTAAAATCCAGATGGACGCGGTAGTACTCCTAAATCCAGATGGTGGTGCTAGTAGTACTAGTAGTAGTACTACCAATGTAGTAGCACTGTACTACCCATTGGTCAAATTATTACGTGCTGCTCCTCACAGTGAAGTGACAAGACCCTGCGCCGGAGATGACACCTGACTATAGGCGCCGTGTTCGGCATACCATAGTCAGCCTCACAGTCTGCAGTCACTATCATCATGGCTGTAGAGCTAGCCTTCTTACAACTAGCCGGGTTTGACATAATTTCCCGTGCGTAGATGCCCGTGCATTGCACGGAACACCGAGATTGTGGGTGGACGGCGCCGGCAGCGGCCATCGCGCCATATTTTTCCATGGCCTTCTAGATGGGTGGGGAGGAGATAAGGCTGATTGTGAGAGATAAGGAGTTGTTTGTAAATAGGGAACAAGTGCGGGCATCTTTTTGCAAAAATGGAGAAGTTTGGTTTGTATGCGTCAGATCTAGATCCGACGGCTATTCGTCAAAGATGGGAGGCACAACATCATCACCAACTCAGGACCTGTTTCATTCGCAGGATTTTGAAAACGCAGGAATAGGACACAACAATATTACAAGTTTCAAACTGATATTACAAATGTTAGGAGTAATGATGCACCTACGAAGTGGGAATTACTAGGAAGTTTACATAAGAACTTTCGTTACTTTAGATGGATGTAGCATTATCGTACAAACTAAAATCCACTGCCCTAACAAGTCACTAATGGGCAAATAAGTATTCGAATCTCTTGCCACTTGATGTTTCAAAAACAAATTCAGCTTATGCGGAGACTTTGTCATTTAGGCTTAGACTCTTATGGTGATCAGCACACCATTCATTATTTTGCTAGAGAATGCCAAACCTCATTACCTTGAGCACACTTGCCTCTAGAACAAAGAAACTAGCCAATTTAATCTCAGGTGTGCTGCCTCGGTAGTCAATCAAATCAATTTCTGTAAGATGGAGATCAAGGCATTCGATGAGATTGTTATAGTGCAGCACATTTTTCACTTTCGAGTATTTTTTTATCTGCAAAAGAAGAGAACATATTAGAGCAGCTGGTTGTATAAGATTGTTGTGTCATCAAGAGGTACCAATATCATTCGCTCATACAATAGGGTTGGCTGGCTAGTGATATTTTCTCTCT
This sequence comes from Triticum dicoccoides, assembly GCF_002162155.2. NCBI lineage: Eukaryota > Viridiplantae > Streptophyta > Magnoliopsida > Poales > Poaceae > Triticum > Triticum dicoccoides. The sequence goes on from NC_041381.1 coordinate 298,560,955, forward strand.
CTCTCTCTCTCTCTCTCTCTCTCTCTCTCTCTCTCTTTCTGTTTCCTATCATTTGCCTAGGAGCACGTGAAGAGCTTGGGCATTTGTTGCCTTCCAATATGTGGCTGATGCCATATTTCGCAAAAGTATGCCACATAATACGCATCGATGTCAAATCAAAAGATTTTGGCACCGCTGTCGCGATGTGAGAGAGTTGGCACCGTTGTGCACACAGACCCACATGTATAAACAAATCAATCAAACCAACTAAACCAACCTCTCACTCTCCCAAACAAGTGTTTTTATTGCCTCAGCCCTCTCTCTCCCACGCAAGTGTTTTTTCATTGCGTGAGTTAATTTGGCACCAGAGCAAAGTAGGTGATCCAGATTGGGGCACCAGGTGAGCAATGGAGGGGCATCGATGCGAAATGCATCACAAGTGAATTTAGCACGTGTTTTGGCCTACATAGTGGAGGGTCGTTATAGCCCACTTTTGTACTACCTCGTATTTAGTATAAAATTTTAACCATAGATTTACCTAAGAAAATACCTATGCATGTCACTAAAAGTTACACCATTTGAAATTATGTTCAAATACGAATCCAATGATATAGTTCTTAGTGACATGCATTAACATTTTGTCAGTTAAATCTATGGTCAAATTTTGATACTACAAAATAGGAAGAGTAAACCAGGACGGAGGTAGTACTTGATCTTAGGGTAACCATAGAGTTACTGGAGTAGTCAAAGTTACTTTCCACTATGACTAGCCTAGGCTACTATAGTAGTACAACAACAAAAAACGATGCAGGTGATCACGTGAGAAAAAAATACTAAAATCATTTCTTTCGGTGCAGTGCATAGATGCAGTTTTGAACACTACACTTGTCATCGTAATTTGGGAAAATTACGAAAAGATTGAGCTACGTTGTGATTACCATTTACTAATAGGAAATAAGTTCCACCTTGATGAGTATCTTCTCCGTGCACAGAAAGCATGTAAGAAATCCAACAACTTGATCCAGATTGGGGCCAATAGATTTTATTGCCAAGATCTTCACTGTGCGCATAGACTGGGTCAAGCTTGTGGGAATCATTTTCTGGAAGACGGTCGTAAATACATCAAGAAGAAATTTAAAAATGTGAATTTCAAGAAGACGGAGAAGAAGATGAGTGTTGTACCTGAATGATTACGGATCCAATAAAGAGTTCAGAGAATTTGGCAGACGAGTACACCAATGTTGTCAATTTCGGCACGTCAGTGACCCTGATTTTTGTTGGACCTTCTAGATCCGATACAAGCAATCTCTCAAGGACCATAACGTGGAACACCTAGAGTGATCTCTTCCCAATTGATGTCTTGTTGCAGGGATAGCAAGACACATAAATCCATCGAAGATTCATTGAGGCGATGTGGAGGCTAATGAACCCGTGGATCTGCTCAAGACAAAGGTACTCGAGCACAGTACAACTGTGGAGTAGGTGCTCCATAGCCTTCTTTGAGATGACAACGTCGAAGAGATCAAGCTTCTTGAGTTGCGGGAGAAGAAGGGCGGGCGCGACATTAATCTGTGGAAGATAGCAGGAGCTGAAGCTGGTGTGGCGCAGCATTGGCGTGAGGCGGAGCGCGGACGGCAACAGAGAGCGACATCGTCCAACTTCAAAGCTGAGCTCCTCGAGCTGATCTAGGGCGGGGGATAAGAACCACTCGTCGAACTGGGGTTGGACCTTGAAGTTGGTACTGAACATGCAGATGGCAAGGCGTCTGGCTGGCCCAGGGTGCGATGAAAGGATCTTGGAGACTGCGGCCATGCATTTGCAATCCCCGTCGCAAAGGCAACTATCGACGATGAGGTTGAGGGGGACGCGACGCCAGAGGGGGCGCCACCGCCGGGAGATCAGGGCGGTCTGCACGGCAGATTTGGTGGGGAGGAGGCCGATGATGACGAGCAGCATGTCATCGGGGAGGCTGCTGCTGAAGTCCAGGCTCGCCGGATGCGGTTTTGGCTCGAGACGCCTCCGCTTGTTGGCTGCCTCGCCGTCCATCTCAACCGGCGGCGACGCCGGTGTACACGTGTGCTGGTGTGTGTTGTGTGCTGGGTGTGCGCGAGTGCGTCCTTCTATGCATGCCGCCGCAAAGTGGTGTATTGTGTGCGAGTGCGTCCTTCACGCGGAAGAAGTGTGTCCTCAATGCTCCCTACATTTACTAGCGTGCGGGGTGCTACCCCGAGTGGTTTCAACTTTGTTTACTTCACCGCGTGTCAGATGGGCCTCTAGTTTACTTATTTTCACCCACTGCCACATGGGCCAGCATATGAAGATACAGAACACAAGCTGACAAGGCAGCATGTGGACTGGTTGACCGGTCAACTAAACAATATACGGAGCTATACGCTGACATAGTGAGTGTATAATCCGTCGGTATAGAGAGTTCGAGTAAGATGGGAGGCCCGTGAGAGATAACAGAGAAAGAGCTACTCCCACCGTTTGATAATGTAGTTCCAACATTTTTTTATGTCAAACTTTTGAAACTTTGACCAAGTTTATAAAGAAATTACTTATATCTACAATACCAAAGATAAATGATAGTATGAAGTAAGTACATGTTGTGATGAATCTAATGATCATTCCAGATGTAAATGTTTTTCTCCACATATACCAGGTCAAACTTTTCTGAGGTTTGACTTTTCAGAACATCCATATGCTTATGGACGTGAGAGAGTCCCTAACTAGAGAGAGAGAGAGAGAGAGAGTGAGAGTGAAATGGAAAGAGTGAGTGAAAAAAGTGTGTGTGCGTGTGTGAAAGTGACATGGACAACACACGATAAAAGTAGAGAAAAGCATGTGTGTCTTATGCAAACATATCACACATGCATCTTCGACAACGGAAGCAAGGTGAGGAGATAGTGTGTGGTTGTTTGCAACCGAGAGAGCAAGACCCCTAGCACGTGGCCAAGAGGGGTGTGACAAACAAGGGAGAGAGGTCGTGAGAAACGTACGGAGAAATTGCAGACATGGGGAGGAGAGAGTGTATGTTTGTCATAGAGAGATCCCCTGGAGATCGTGATGGGACTTCATGGGTGGGAGATCGAGTGACAAGGTGTGTGTGTGATAGAAGATACCCCGAGAGATATCAAGATAGACGTATGGATGGAAGGAGACAATACGTGTGTTCCTGATGGCTAGTGAGAGATAATCATACTTAGGGGGGGAGTGCTTGCGCCTATGATGGAGTGAGGGATTATGGTACTTAGGGGGGTGCGTGTCACATAGAGAGAGAACAAGGGCGGAGAGTGTTGGATGGGTCTATATGTATAGCGCGAGCGAGACATGTGTATGTTTGAACCAGGGAAATATAAAGTTTGCGAGAGATTGAGGAGACCCGATAAGGCTGAGTGGTGCGTCAGATAGCTGAGCGGGGGAAAGAGATATTCCATCCACTCGATAATGCAGTGCACGTAAATTTTTTAGAAGTCAAACTTTGGAAACTTTGATCAGGTTTATGCAAATGGTATTTATATCTACATTACCAAAGATACATCATACGAAACTACATCTCCTGGTCAATCTAATGGTATATGTTTGCCGTTCTAGATGTAATTGTTTTTCTCCACGTACATGGTCAAACTTTGTGATGTTTGACTTTTCAATAAATATATATGCTATGGACTGAGGAGAGTGCCTAAGTCAAGAGAGATCAAGTGCGTGTGAAGGAGAATGAGTAAGTGTGCAAAAAGAGTATGTGTGTGAAAGAGAAAGTGACAACAAACGATAAAATTAGAGATAGTGTGTGTTTTTTCGTTTCTTATGCGAACATATCACGCATGCATCTCCGAGATAGAAAACCGAGGCGAGGAGATACATGAAGATAGCTAGTGTGTGATTGTTTGCAATGGAGAGAGACACCCCTATAACACATGTTCAATAGAGGTCTGGCCAACAAGGAACAAAGGTCGAGAGGGACACATGGAGAACATGAACGCATGGGGAGGGAGAGAGGGTGTGTTTGTGATAGAGAGATCCCCTCGAGATTGTGAGGGGACTATATGGGTGGGAGATCGAGGGAGGTGCGTGCGCGATAGAAAGATGCCCCGAGAGAAATCGAGATACACCATGCACATGTTTGTGATGGAGACTAAGATTAGCTAGTCATATACATATAGGGGGACTACGTGTGCCTACAATTGAGTGAGAGACCATCATACTTGGCTAGCTAGGCATGAGATTGTGTGTGCATGCGTGTGAGATGGAGAGAGAATGAGGGAGAGAGATAGAGTTTTAGATGGGCCAATCAAGTGGGAGTGAGATATGCATGTGTATGTGTGACCCAGGTAGATGGAGAGTTTGAGAGAGAGGGGGAAGAGCTCCGAGACGACAGAGTGGTGCATGAGAGAGTTACGAAAAACGAGCCAAGGAATTTGTGTGCGTACGATGAGTGCACCCAAGATATCTAGCTTGGACTAGAGTATCATACAT
>NC_041381.1:298565702-298567070 GCF_002162155.2 Triticum dicoccoides
GAGAGAGAGAGAGATGGAGAGAAAGGGAGAGGGGCCAACAAGGTTTGTGTGTCAGATGTGTGCGATAGAATTCAAGATTGTCGGCGAGAGAGAGAGAGAAAGAGCAGGAGTCCGGGAGAGGGGGAGGTCGCGTTTTATACATCAAACACTGATATAAACCATGTTTCGATAGAAACTTGTATTCAAATATTTAAATTGGAGAACATGTTGTCTACAATCCTGTTCATGCATATGCGTATATCAAACATGAACGGACATATGCACACAAATATGAACCATGTTTCGAACATGAACGGATATATGCGTATATCAAACAAGTTCATTAATTTGACTTTCAACATGTTCATGGAGTACTATAATACTGTACAACATGCTACTCGATTGAGGTGTTCAATTTTGGATTTAGTTCACTATTTTGACCTGGTGAATGAGCTATTTCATTGAATCAAGATATTTCATTTTGGGTTTGATTCCCGTTTTTGAGTGGGTCAACTATTTGTCATATAGTAAATCGCTAGCAACGAGCATGTAAAAACACATTACTCCCGAGCATCATCTCTCCATCTAAAAAAGAAGTGGCAAGATAATATTTCAAATTTTGATTCGAATCGACTTGGTAAGGTTGACGTGGATGCTCGTTCTCCCAAAATTTGAACGAACTGTTACACATCCTCTGCTCGGTGGAATTCGCCCAAGCAAATAAATGGGAGACGTGAAATTACCGTCCTATGTGGGACACGCATCAATTGGCCTGTTGTACATCAAGGGTAGGTTCGTAACTTCATCCAAGCGCACCTTCTCCTCGGCTGAAATGACATGGCGAATAATTCATAAACCATGGTCGGCAAAACACGCTCCTTGCCCGAAATAGCTCGCACCCACTATTTCAAAACATGCTCTCCTCGCCCGAAATCGCTCGCGCCCACTATATTTCAAAACACGCCCTCCTCGCTCGAAATCGCTCCCGCCCACTATTTGGGGAGAAGCAAAGTTACTCTACTATCCCCGACCCTCAGTACACAGACCCAAGCCGATAAGCCTAAAGGCAGGGGTAGAACTGTAACTCCCCCTCACATTTCAGACAAATGCATCTGTAAGACATGGTTCACACTCCCCTCCCAATCCCCCCTCCCATTCATACCTCGTGGGCGCCAAATCACCTTCTCGCCGGAAGCTCCCTTCTCTCGAGCCGCGAAACCTCAGCCCCTCCTCCATGGCGCCCCCACCGCACCAATTTCACAGCCGCCCTCCTCCTTAATGCCGGAGATGTTGTCCATTTGCCGTCCAGCACTGGGTCGTGTGCCTCTTACTCCGTGCTGCTGGAGCTGCCTCGACGACGGCCGCGTGAACCGTACCAAAGCCTATTCA